>NC_047123.1:38991616-39050317 GCF_902500255.1 Thalassophryne amazonica | reverse complement strand
GTTCTTTTTTTCATTGTTTTAACAAAAACGCTGTATTTATTTATTTAAAACAATCTTAAAAATTCCACTTGTTAAAGTTATTCCAGCGGTGCTCAAGGATCCTTCTTATTTCAATCAATGTATTTGTTGAGTGAATAACTTTTGTCTTTTCAGCATTTACTTATTTTTTGCTCTGGAAAGTTTTGTTACACAAAGGCGGTTAAATTTCCCGCGGTAACTGGGGTGTGACGTCGCCTTTTTTTGTAATCCGATTGGCTGCGTTGTTGTGTCGTTTTCAAGTGCTCATAAAAGCTGCGCTGTCATTGGTGGCTTTTCGAGCGCCAAGATTCCAATAAAAACGCAGAGCAGCTTCACTCTGCTCCTTGTAGTTAGTGTACGCTTTTCTCGTGTGCAGTATTTTTTTTTTAAACATATAGTTTGAATTTATTTATTGTACGTTTAATTTAGTCAAAAATGATTTCTGCTCGGTCTCCTCTTTCTGTTAAGTATGAGAACTCGCTGAGTTCCTCCGTGAGCAACATGTCGCTGGACAAAGAAAACACGGTGAGACAAAAATATCTGCAACACTGCTTTAGACTAATTTTTATTTTTCACATTTAAACGTGAAAAACCGTAATGTTTTCTTTAAAACTCTCAATATAATGGTTCGTAGTCCGGTGAACGAGCAATGTAATTTATAAACCTGGTGTGTGGTGTTACGGTTTTTTTTGTTGCCCATTAGCCTCCGAGCACGAACTCCACTCGTATCCTGGCGTCCAAAACCGCGCGGAAAATCTTCTATGATGCAAAGGTGAGTGAGTTTAAAATGTGTTGAAGCTTTAAGTTTTTCAGTGTGAGTAAATCGACGAAATGATTCTAAGCGTTCAGATTTTCTTGTGAAATGTTAAACCTCGTTATTGTCCGGATGTGGCGCCTAAAATGCTTTTCTGGCGCCAATAGTTAAACAATCAGGTAGTCGGAAGTGTTGCGTTCCTTGTCTGTCTGAAATATCACAGACAACTTTTGCAGCTTTGAATTTACGATCTCTGCTGTTATATAACAAATTAATACACATTTTCACCCCGGGTTATTTGTCCCATGTAAGCAACCTGATACACTCTGTCTTAAGTGGTTGTAGTATATCTTTGGTATATTGTTAAATTTAGAACAAGTTAGCAAAACCCTATTTCCACGTCCCTTTTTTTCCTCCTTTATCAACTTAAACAAATCTTATTTAACTTATTAAACTACAAATGTTAGGTGAGATGCCTTTCGATCTTCACCACACAATACCCGTTTGGGAAGGTGTGTAAGAATCATCCTGTCACTCCACCAATCACTCTTATAAGCATCATGACTCCAAAACCTGTTGATGGGTTTCAGTGGAACTTCGCACATGCTAACAGCATGCTGTATGAAGAAAAAAAAAATCCCTGTTTAAGTGACAATTGTTCAAAGACAAATACTTTGTAAGGTACCATGTTAGTTTATTTAACCACTTTCTGCTAGTTTATTGTAGCACCGACCAAAGATGTGCTCATGAATACACCCTTAATTTATTTAGCCCAAAGCCACAGTGAGCAGCAGTGAGGAGGAGCCACTGCTGAAGGACAACCCCCACCGCTTTGTCATCTTCCCCATCCAGTACCATGACATCTGGCAGATGTACAAGAAGGCTGAAGCATCTTTCTGGACAGCAGAGGAGGTTTGTATGTGGTCACTCTAGAAATGGGCGGCCAGAAACAGTGCAGTGTGGTCTTGTGTGTGTGTGTGTTTATCACTGATGTACTTCTCTGTGACTTGAAGTCTTGATTAAAGAACCCGTTGAGGTGAGGGGTGGCAATAGTCAGTGACTCTGTCTTGGACAAATGGGATCGACTGATGCATGATGGGATGGTTGATTGGTGTTCCAGGTCGACCTGTCCAAGGATCTGCAGCACTGGGAGTCTCTGAAGGATGAGGAGAGGTACTTCATCTCTCATGTGCTGGCATTCTTCGCCGCCAGTGATGGCATCGTAAATGAAAATCTGGTGAGGAGGTTTGACGCTTTGTTCTGAGTGCACTTCAGGAACCATGTGTGTAATGACCTGTGTGACCACCAGGTGGAGCGCTTCACCCAGGAAGTGCAGGTGACGGAGGCCAGGTGTTTCTATGGTTTCCAGATCGCCATGGAGAACATCCACTCAGAGATGTACAGCCTGCTGATTGACACTTACATCAAAGATCCCAAAGAGAGGTGAGCTCTCACTCTGTCTGCTGTCCCTCTGATGTGGTGCTGCTGAGGTCTAATCTCACTTGACTGATCCACAGAGAATACCTTTTCAACGCCATTGAGACTCTACCGTGTGTGAAGAAGAAAGCCGACTGGGCGCTCAACTGGATTGGCAACAAGAACGCCACCTATGGTAAACACTGATTACAGCACACAGCTGTGCCATTGATGAGTGGCACAGAACTCTGCTTATGTTATGGCCCAGTCATGTGGCATATGATGATTTCTGAATGAAGAGGAAAATAAGTCAATTCATTGAGAAAAGGTGGATGAACAAGCTTTCTGCAAACAGAAGCTGTGGAGATCTGTGTGCATGTTGGTGGGTCCACCTGGTCTGGTTCCTCGTCCAGAACAAAAGAGGGATCATCTTCATCAGAACCCTCACTGATGACATGCTGTGTGCTACATCTTGCTCCAATTTAAGAAAAAAAAAAAAAGCTGGTGTGCCATGGTCACTACTGTATTACATTACTAAGCCATATATATTGACTTATAACAGAAAACTGTCAAATATAAATGGAAAGATGATTGAATATATTAGAGCAGTAAATTGACCAGTTCTTGTGAAAGTGCACACAGAAGCTGCTGATGCTGCGTTAAAGTACTGTCAGAAATTACACAACTTTTTGTTTCAGATTCAGCAGTTGCTTGTGGCAAAATAAATTGTATCCACACAAAAGACTAATTCTGGCCTATATAAGATGCCTGAGCCCAGTGAACACCCCCCCCCCCCCATGATTAAAAAAATTTCCAAGCAAACAGGCTGAGTTTGCCCTGTAATTTCTAATGGTACATGAATGCAACAGTGCTCAGAAATGACTTCTGTACTGTGAAAACATTCAGCTGGCCTAACAAAGTCAAACTAAACGCTAACATTACAAAAACCAAGCAAACGATAGACAACCACCAAGAATGACAGCAAAACAAAATACGGACGAATTGAGGTTTTTGTTGCCCTTTTTTCAACAATTTAAAAATCCTGACGAAGCACCAGCTGCAGGAACGAAGCTGAGTGAAGGTTAAACAAAGCCAACGAAAGTCCCGATTTCTTGCTTTGTTGCTCTTTAAGTGCTGTGTGACTGGGCCATTAAAGTGAAGCATTTAAATTACTTTATGAATAATTTGTAATTGATTGTCCAACCACACACACTCCCTAAAGGTACAGTGAGGTGTCAGCCCAAATCCTGGGCTCTTATTTGGACATCCTGATGGTCCCTGGAGAACTGATCTGCTTGTGTTCTGCAGGAGAGCGAGTGGTGGCATTTGCTGCTGTGGAGGGAATCTTCTTCTCTGGTTCTTTCGCAGCTATCTTCTGGCTGAAAAAGCGAGGTCTGATGCCCGGTCTGACCTTCTCTAACGAGCTCATCAGCAGAGATGAGGTGACATTTACTGAACAGCCTGCTAAATGTCGGGTGTGGAGTGACACTAGTTTTTGGTCTAATTGACTGTCTTGTGCTGCATTCAGGGTCTGCACTGTGATTTTGCCTGTCTGATGTTCAAACACCTGGTCAACAAGCCATCAGCGGAGACGGTGACAAAGATAATCAAGAATGCTGTAGAGATTGAACAGGTGAGTTCCCGGGCATGAACCTGACCTGGTTCCATGTTGACACTAGTGTGGTGTGAACTGTCAGACCATCTGTCTGCAGGAGTTCCTGACCCAGGCTCTGCCTGTCAAACTGATCGGGATGAACTGTGAGCTGATGAAGCGATACATTGAGTTTGTTGCTGACCGACTGTTACTGGAGCTCGGCTTTACAAAGGTAACTACAGCCAGCGCAGTGAGGGTGCGGCACCCCCTATAGTGCTTTCTCTGGGCAGTGTTTAGCTCCTCAGAAAGCTGTCAGTGCTGATTTACAACCCCTGGTAAAAATGATGGAATCACCGGCCTCGGAGGATGTTCATTCAGTTGTTTAATTTTGTAGAAAAAAGCAGATCAGACATGACACAAAACTAAAGTCATTTCAAATGGCAACTTTCTGGCTTTAAGAAACAGTATAAGAAATCAAGAAAAATTGTGGCAGTTAGTAACGGTTACTTTTTTAGACCAAGCAGAGGGGAAAAAAAATATGGAATCACTCAATTCTGAGGAATAAATTATGGAATCACCCTGTAAATTTTTATCCCCAAAACTAACACCTACATCAAATCAGATCTGCTCGTCGATGACTGGATGAAAGTCATATTCAGTGATGAATCTTGAATCTGCACTGGGCAAGGTGATCATGCTGGAACGTTCCAATGAGATTTATAAAGATGACTGCCTGAAGAGAACATGTAAATTTCCACAGTCATTGATGATATGGGGCTGCATGTCAGGTAAAGACACTGGGGAGATGGCTGTCATTACATCATCAATAAATGCACAAGTTTACGTTGATATTTTGGACACTTTTCTTATCCCATCAATTGAAAGGATGTTTGGGGATGATGAAATCATTTTTCAAGATGATAATGCATCTTGCCATAGAGCAAAAACTGTGAAAACATTCCTTGCAAAAAGACACATAGGGTCAATGTCATGGCCTGCAAATAGTCCGGATCTTAATCCAATTGAAAATCTTTGGTGGAAGTTGAAGAATCCAACCTGCAAAGCTGATCTGGCAACAGCAATCAGAGAAAGTTGGAGCTAGATTGATGAAGAGTACTGTTTGTCACTCATTAAGTCCATGCCTCAGAGACTGCAAGCTTAGAAAAGCCAGAGGTGGTGCAACAAAATACTAGTGGTGTTGGAGTGTTCTTTTGTTTTTCATGATTCCATCATTTTTTCCTCAGAATTGAGTGAGTCCATATTTTTTTCCCTCTGCTTGGTCTAAAAAAGTAACCATTACTGACTGCCACAATTTTTTTTCCTGATTTCTTAAAGCCAGAAAGTTGCCATTTGAAATGACTTTAGTTTTGTGTCATGTCTATGATCTGCTTTTTTTTTTTTTTTTTTTTTTTCTTTCTTTCTTTCTACAAAATGAAACAACTGAATGAACATCCTCCGAGGCCGGTGATTCCATCATTTTTGCCAGGGGTTGTATTCTAAATAAAGTTTTTGGGGGCAGGGTTGGCAATGATGAGAAGCGCAGGGGTACGGACCTCAGCTAGTGATGGGGGCTGAGTGCCGCTGTGTGTCGTGTTCAGAGGGCGAGTGGCTCACTGACAGACGGCAGCAGCACGAAACAGACGCCTGACTGAGCCACCCTCACTCTTAACATCACTGGGTCAACAGTGTCGCTGTAAATGTAACGCATCAGACCTGGGGGTTTGGATGGTGTCCCCCCCCCCCCCCCCCCCCCCCCCCCCCCCCAAAAAAAAACTAAAACAAAAAAACAGGCCAGCTGTAATTAGATTTATCTGTATTTTTACAAGTCAATGAACATTACATTCAACATTTGGGAATTGGAGCTATTTCTAAATGTCTGACTTTCAGAGGCCATGTGTAACTGGAGAGATCTAAGGTGTGTGTGTGTGTTTTTTGTGTCCTCAGATCTACCGGGTGGAAAACCCCTTTGACTTCATGGAGAACATCTCTCTGGAGGGAAAAACGAACTTCTTTGAGAAGCGGGTTGCTGAATACCAGAGGATGGGTGTGATGTCCACCCCCACAGACAACACCTTCAGATTGGATGCAGAATTCTGAGGACTGGCCATGTTTGGCTATCTGAACCTCTGTCTGTGGTTTCACCACTCACTCTGGCTTACAGGGACAGATGTGACTCGAGATGGACTTTTCTGCAAATTTTTATGCACGTTGTCTTGGAGGACTTGTTTCACTGCCAGATGCGTGTTTTTCAGCCAAGAATGAGGTTTACAGCATGGGCTCAAAAACCTTCAGTTCGCCTTCATAAACTTTTAGTTTAGGATTTCAGAGAAGGCTCACAAACCTACTTCTTTGGTGTGTGTGTGTATATATGTGAGTTTTTAACTTTTTTATTTAACTTTTTTTTTATACCAGTATGAACTGACTGGAATAAAACTTACAGCCACGTTGTACTCGGTGTGTTATTTTTCAGGTTTGTGTACTCGGAGTGAGACAACCTAGTGGGGAAGATGTGGCTTTCAGCAACCAGCAGGGGGCAGTAAAGGCCCATAGTCTAATATCCAGCGCTGTCTTGTTTTAATTACAGATGGAAACTGCTCAGTTCCTGCTCAGTTCCAGTAAACACTTAATTTTTCTTTTTATATAAACCATGTTTTAGATGCAGGGATGGACTTGAATTCAGTTTTTATTTTGCTTCTTGGGTTCTTGTGGGACAGTCATGAGAGACCTGTAACAGTTTTTCCTCTTAGCACTTTGCACAGGAACAAAACCTCACATTCAGCTTCAGTCAGTCTTTGTTAACTGGAGCAAATCTGAAGAATTCTCAGATTAATAGCCTGAAATGAAACTCATTCATACGATACAAATTGTAAAGCAATGCAAAGTTTAACTCATACAATACAGCACAAACATTAAAAGTTCTTAAAACTGGTTTTGTGAAGTTTTCTTTTGGTCCAGTCTTGATGCGTGTATTTATGTGATTCAGGGCTGATCGTGTTCATGAACATAATTTCAAGGTGCAGTCAGGGTTGGGGTGTGCGCCTGGATTTGACATTTTGTTACCATTTGAGCTGTATGGCTTTTTTTTTTTTTTTTTTTTTTTTTACTTATTTATTCATAGAGTACAAACTGCACCCTTCTGGAATTTTTATAATCACACAAATAATGCGGGATACTTTTCAATATGATCGGAACGTTTAGATTTTTGACCCCAACCTGAACAGCCCACCCTGGATGGCTACCATACGTGTTTTTGTGCTGGTGATGATCCACTAAGACTGACCCGTGGACCGGGTAAAACGTGCCGAATCCCGGAACGTGCCCGTCACATACTGAGATTACAGATTCCACATCTGGTACAGGGGTAATCTCAGTCCGTGGCTCAGATGTGGTCTCCACCCTGTAACAACAACAACAACAAAAAAAAACCGGACTCCTCCCCCTTACGTCACTGTGGCGTATGCGGAAGAATTCTAAGGCGCACCACCAGCTGCTGCTCCTTTGGGGTTAAAAAAAAATAAAAAAATGTCTGGTCTAAACCCAAAACAGACTTTTTTGAACCCGGTAAGATAATTTTTATTGTGTCTTTCTTTCCGTCGAACAAATTTAACGGTTTAAACTCCCGTTCGTGTTTAACTGCCGATTTCTTGCCGGGGATTCACCAGTCAGCTAACTGCTAATGGCTAAAACAGCTTCCTGAAGTGAAAGTGTCAAAAATAAATCTCAATATTTCTTAAAATTTTATTTTTATCGTTCTATTTTGTTCTTTCTTTGTAAGATCTACAGTGATTAAATCACTGAATTGTTAAGTTTTGTCCAGCTTTCTTGGACTGTTCTGTCTTTGGTAAGAACTTTTAATTAAACTCGATTTATTTCAGAGTAGATTTTAGATTTCATGTATTTTATTAAAGCTGAATTAAATAGTGTTTTCTGGTCTATCGTGTGTCGTCAGAAAACGAGGCCAGTGAGGGAATAAACTGTATATGCGCGAGGAAACTGAAAAATTAGGAGAATTTTGAACTTAAAGAAAATAACGAAAACTCTTGAATGACTTTATTTCTGACTAACATTACAAAACTACACATTAACAGTGAAGGTAACTTAAACTGGGTTTGATCAATCAAGAATAACTGATAATGTATCTTGACTAAATAACTATTACTCATGTAATTTTTCCTATTCTTTTATTCAGAGATTGGTGTTTAAAAAGCCTTCCTGCTTGTTTACTTTTATTATTATTGCTCGTATTTATACATCCATACTTGTTTTAAAAAGGTGTGCTGTTGACAGTTTGGTGGTATTACTGTGAAATACAAAATATGTATTTTGTATTCCGTCATTGCTTACATTTCAGAGTAATCCCACCCGGCTCTGCCTGTTGAGTCCACATTCCTGGTTTTGACCTATAGTTTCTCTCGCTCGGCCCACAGGTGATTCCATTCACTGGGACCATTCTGGGTGGGCTGCTGCCAGGAGAGATGGTTCTGATTCGGGGCTCGGTTCCGTCTGTGGCACAGAGGTGTGACCTTCAGAACACAGATTATTGCAACACACGTTATTTTAGATAATAATTTAAATAACACAGATGACAGAATGCCAGAAACTGGTTTCAGGTGTTCTCTATAGTGTGCCAGAGTCCAAAAAATACAGCTTCTCATTTTCCCATGTGGAGTCATTTTTTTCTAGTTTAAAGCAGTTTTTGACATAACTGCCTGATGGAAAAAGGTTTGAATTGGTTTAAAACTGTCTGAAGAGCACTTTAAAACACACTATTATCTATGGTGTAGAACTGTTGGGTCCTTTAAAATCAGTCTTAATGAGGCTGTATTCAGACCAATTTAAATCATTGTACCAGTCTTTATGTCTCATAAGAAGTTTAGGACTATTTACAGTGCATTAAGGTGCTTTTTCATGTAATTTCATCCAGAAAAGCACAAGTCAAAACTTGGATTTTTTTTTTCTCTTTAAAAGAATTGATGAAATGTATTGAATATCGTTGCACTTATTTTTCTGTCCATCCACTGATTGATTTCACATTTTTAGTTGCAGTCAGAATATAGAAGGAACATTAAAGGTTAGGCCCTAATCTTTCTGGCTATATGTCATTTTGTTGTGGCAGTTTTTGATAGTCAGGGCTTGCATTGATGAATGATGCAAGTGGACACACAGTCTGATTGGTGGACACGGCATGAAAACATACTCCTGATTGAGTCCTGCCTTCCAAAATAAAGTCAGGATGTCTGGTCCAAGATTACCAGCATGGTCCAGAGATTTATCTCCCTAAAAGTGTCTTGAGCCTCTGATGCTGACAGTGTTACTAATGTGCACCTGTCAAAATGAAATGGGTGTTTCCCCAAAGCATGTTAAATATAGATGAACATGCACGTTTGCCTGACGCTGAGGAACATGCTGTGATCTTGTTTTGCTCTGCTCCTGAAAACCACTCATTTGTGTCCTGCTGCGTCTGCTAGGTTCCAGCTGGACTTACAGTGTAGTGGCAGTGTGAAGCCGCGGGCTGACATCGCCTTCCACTTCAACCCGCGGCTGGAGAAGTCACCGTCAATCGTCTGCAACACAATGCAGAGAGAGCGCTGGGGCCGAGAGGAGATCCTGTACCAGATGCCCTTCAGGCATGGAGAAGCTTTTGAGCTCATCATCCTTGTCCAGCGAGACAAGTTCAAAGTAAGAGGTTTTTCCTCAGCAACTGTTCACATTTATAGCCTGGTTTCTGATGAAATATTAGTTTTGTGAGTTTAAGATTTGTTTCGTTTCTTTTTTGTTTCCTACAGCTTCAGTTTCATAAAACAGACAGACACTAAAATATTACACGGAAGTCTTCATCTGAACTGCAGAACCTTTATTTGTAACAGGTTTTATCAGGCTGCTGGTTTAGTGCTGCTGCTCACAGTGGAGAGAAAACGTCCACTGCGGTCGGCTTTGGCAGTCCCTCCATGCCACCGTCATGTCACTGTTAGTGAGGCTGCGAGGGTTAGGGTTCTGAGATCTTTAAAGTATTTAGATCAGTGTTAACATACAATCGCTCTTGGTGGGTTTGTTGCTGTTTGGTGGCAACTGAAAGATCACGCATGACCTGTGTGTGTGTGTGTGTGTGTGTGTGTGTGTGTGTGTGTGTGTGTGTGTGTGTGTGTGTGTTGCTGTCAGGTGGCAGTAAACGGCGCCCACCTTCTGGAGTACAGGCACAGAGTGCAGCTGGAGCTCATTGACACGTTAGCCATTGGTGGAGACATCAAAGTGGAAGCTGTTGCCTTTTTTGCGAGTACAGTGAGTGTGATTCTCAGCACCCTCGTGGATGTTTGTCTTCAAGTCTGAAATGTTTTTTTCTTCTTGGATGCTGTTTCTCTGAGCGATCAGGATGCAAAGCTGGAAGTAAGAACTCATTTCTTCACAAAATTCAGTTTTGATGACATTTGTGACATCATCATCACTTTGACATTTAGCAAGGAATATTTGACCTTCAGCTGAATTTTGGGTAACATTTCCACATTTTATTTTTATGTCTCTAAGACTTACTGTTAATGTGTTTTGCTTTTTTTACGTGATTTATTTGCTTCAGGTAGCATGAAGGAGTTGATAATTCAAACTTCACAGAAGCCAGCAGAATCTTTTTTTTTTTTTTTTTTCTAAAATCACAGTTGCTGTTTTATTTTTATTTTTTATTTTACGTTGATTGTTGTTTGTTTTTTTAGCCTGGCATCTCATTCTCAGGTGACTTGGTGAGTTTCTGTCCCTCATTCCTTCATCTGTACATTTCTAAATTCTCTGAACATGAAAATCCCTTAACTCTGACCAGTTAATTAGTTAGTTAAGTACTGGTGTCATACTTAGTCTACAGACTAAAAATAATGTCCAGATGTGAAATATTTTATAAACTTTTAATTCAGTGACCATTTGGCCACAAATAAGTTCACAGACGTGGCTTTAACACCAACCTGAAACTGAGCTAATGCAGATATTTGTTTAAAAAAAAATATATATATATATATATATATAATGTGTGTGTGTGTGTATAGGAAGTATTTTGATTCCAACTTTTTAAAGAGTTACAAAATAATAAAATTAAAAGAGAGAGAGATGGCGTCTTCTCAAGGTCATTTTTATTTTGGTGCAGCAGCGCCCCCTCCTGGTGGGCACCTCAGGTACTCAGTGGCAGAGGAGCATGTACTCTGAGTGCCCTCTCGTCTGTTTTGGTGTTGATACGGTTCAGTTTGAATCTGTTCTTGCAGTGCATTCCGTTCAGAGGTGAGCTGAAGGACGGACTGACTGTTGGCCGCCTCATCACAGTCACAGCACGGACCAATCATGACGCAGATTGGTACGGAACATCTGCAGCAGGACTTTGATTCATGAAACAGAGATTATAAAACCAGATTACAGGAAGTACCGGGGCTACATCTCAGGCAAGCAAGACTAAAATGACTCAATTGTGGTGTTTGTTGTTTATCTGTTGCTTTTAGTTTTTGTGTGAACCTCTGCATGTCGGACAGCAGCGACATTGCGCTTCATCTCAACCCTCGTCTGAAGAAACAGCTCTTTGTGAGAAACTCCTTCCTGTCTGACTGCTGGGGCCCTGAGGAGACACAAGTGGACGTCTTCCCCTTCGCTGCAGGAGAGTACTTTGAGGTATGTTGCTGTGACCTTTGACCCCTGCACAATGGCTGTACAGACTTCACAGACATGGAAAGAATGTCATCAAAAACAAAAAGTTCATAACCTTCAGCATATTCTGTCGTCATGACGACTGTGTGTTTCCTCCTCCAGATCATCATCTTGTGCCACGACCATTTCTTCAAAGTTGCCGTGAACGGAACCCACATGCTGACCTACAAGTACCGGGTCCAGGACCTGAAAACCATCACACACCTGGAGGTTGAGGGCGACATACACCAGCTGAACGTCAAGATCCAGTGACCTCTGACCTCCTGAATGTAGGGGGTGCACTTGCAATGTCATTCTGAGGGAGGAGTCAAGAAGCCAAGTCCTTTCCTTTCCTTGCCTGTCTAACTCCAGGAACTTTATCCAGAGTGTGCAATTATTCATGAAGGATGACTTCTTGGTCTCATTTCAGCTGCTCCCATTAGGGGGCGCCACAGCATATCATCTGTCTCCATCTCACCCTGTCCTCTGTATCTTCCTGTGTCTCATCAACCACCTGCATGTCCTGCCTCAGCAAATCCAGAAACTTCCTCTTTGTCCTCCTTCTTCTCCTCCTGCCTGGTGGCTCCATCCTCAGCATCCTTCTCCATATATACCCTGGGTCCCTCCTCTGCACATGTCCAAACCATCTCAGTCTCACCTCTCTGACTTTATCTCCAAACTGTCCCACCTGAGCTGTCCCTCTGATATGTTCATTCCTAATGCTGTCCATTCTCGTTACTCACAAAGAGAATCGCAACATCTTCAGCTCTGCCTCCTGTCTTTGTGTTAGAGCCACCATCTCTGAGCTGTCCAGCATAGCTGGTCTCACTACTGTCTTGTAGACTTTCTCCTTTACATGTCCTGCACTACCCTCACATACTTCTCTGCCACTCCAGACTTCTTCATACAGTGCCACAGCTCTTCTCTTGGCACCCTGTCATGAGCTTTTCTGAATCTACAAACACACAATGTAACTCCTCCTGGCCTTCTCTATGCTTCTCCAACAGTATACTCAGAGCAAACATTTCATCTGTAGTGCTATTTCTCAGCAGGAAACCATATTGTTCCTCACCGCCTAGCTTCTACTACTCTTTCCCATAACTTCATGCTGTGGCTGATCTCTGCACATCACCCTTGTTCTTAAAAATAGGAACCAACACACTTCATCTCCACTCCTCAGGCATCCTCTCACTGTCCAATTTCTGCCGGCACCCTGTTGGGCAACAGCACCGGTGGCGGTCATTGTTAACTCAGGACTCGACCGGTCTGGAATGGAAATTTGATTTGTGCTCTGTATCTTTACTTTCATGAAGGATGATTGCAGGACCAATAGGACCAATAATCTGCATGGTGACTGATAAAGGAAATATGTCTGTCTGTTTTTGTTGGTAGGATGAAACTCAGAAAAAAACAACACATCTTTAAACATTTGATTTTTGGTTGGTGCTGAACTCAGACCTGCTTCCTGTCTGAACTGTGTACAGAATATAAAGTCAGAACTAACAAACAGATCAAACTAATCATCTCTTTCTACTGGACGTGATGATTAATGAGCATATGTCAGCATGATGAGAAACAACAAGGTTATAATTAACCATCAGATTAACTCTGTTAATCAATAAATGTTTCAATCAATGGAATTTTTGACTCCAGAAAACTATAACATAATCTAAATTTTGTGTTCATTTTATATTTTCATGTTGTAATCAAACACTGCAAGGTTATGTTTAAAAATGTATCTTATTTTGTGTGGAAAAACAGCTCTGAGGGTCAGAGTTCTCATGTGGGTGGATTTTTTAAATAAACATTTGCACGTCCAGATTCTGTTGCTTTCTTTGTGTGGCACCTTCAACAGTTTAAAGAATTTCGTTCAGGTTCTGTGCCTTTTTGTTTGTTTCATTTTTTTGTGGCAACAAAAATCTTGAGCGCTCATTCATGCACCCCACCAAAAATAAAATAAAAAAAACCTGAAGAGGAAAGCTAAACCTTAAGCAGACCTTCCTGTCTTTTCTGATAAATAATTATTTAGGATCCTTCCATGAGAATCATCCTGTTAACCATGCCAATAATTTCAACCTTTCACGTGCACAATACAATATTGCGCATGTGAAAGGTTGGTGGAAAAGATATAAATTTTACTGTGGCATTTGCACGTTAATGATGCAGTAGCTTCTTTCTCATGTTAGATTACATATCCAAATATGATTTCAAGATTCAATAATTAAATTTTAATTGACTCAGTGGTAATATGGATGTACAAAACAAAAGCTTTACTATTGTCCATTCAGCTCTGTTTACCTGTAATAAATGAGCAAATTTAGGAGTCACTGTGCAAAATGATTTTGTTCTGTGGTTTCTTGTTAGACATTACATGTATTTAACAAAAAACAACAAAACAACTGTAATCCAGATTCCCTCTTTTTAAAGAGATGCACAGGACTTTTTCTTCCTGTGCGTAATATGTCCCCTTTAAAATCTTATCCATACATTTGTTACTTTTTTGTCTTCACAGTATAATTGTCGTTAGATGTGTCCCCACGCTGAGTTGATTATGAATATATACACGTGTATATATACACAGACGCCCTTTCTCGCCCTTTAAAATAAATAAATAAACCCTTCGATCTATTATTGTGAAAGTACAACCGGATGCTCTGTTTTATTGTGGAGTGTTTATTCCGTCACTTTGTTAGCGCTGCGATATGTAGTTTCATGCGTTTTATTGTTGCTCATAATGGACTAAAGGCAGTTTAACGCATAGACATTAAAAACGCGTTTATTATTATTATTATTTTTTTAATCCGTCGTAAAGTCTGTTTCTCAGTGTGTCTGTAAATGAAGCTTCTGGTCGTTAAAAGTTGCTAACCAGCTAGCTGTTAGCTGGAGGTTTGTCCATCAGGACGATAAAGTTTATCTCGATGATAAATAATATTCTAACGGATCTGAGTTTAGATAAACATGACAGAATGAAAAGATTTGTTGGTCAAGTTCAGCGGTTTGTGAGGAGAGACTTCATTTATCCGTCAGCAAAAGGTAAAAAGGAAAAGCGTTACAAAGTCTTTTTTTATGTAGAAAATGTGCTGACAGCTGAATTAAAACAAGGAAAAATAAGAGTTGTAGAGAGGAAAGGAAGCAATGGAACAGAGAGACTGAGGGAAGGAAAGATGAAGGAAACAACAGGATAAAGAGGAATGAGGAGGAACAAACAGGAATAATGCGATTGAAGGAATTAGAAAGAAAGCAACAGAAATGAGAGCTGAGGGACAGAACGGAAAGAAAAACTGGTCAAAGCAGAGATGGTGGAAAGAACAAGAGTTAAGTCCAATGATGTTTGATTGACCCCGTGACCTCACTTTGGAGTTGAAATGATCACTGTAACTGCTGGTGGGCGGGTTCATCATCAGCTGTCCATCATTTGGAGGGGAGGGAGCTCATCGGTGACATCACCTGAACAAAACACTTTTCTCATGAGTGTTAAAATAACTACTACTTTGTGCGTGAGGTTCACCTTTTATACCTTTCATTCCACTTGTTTGTGTTTACGGTGTAACGGCGAGCAGCTGGAAACAGGCAGATCTGCAGCTCGTCCTCAGACTCGGAGAAGCCGTCTGTGGTGCGACACCTGAGCTCGAAAATAAAAGCCACCGGTCCTGTTACAGTGGCCGAGTACATGAGGGAGGTGCTCACCAATCCTGTGACGGTGAGTGATGATTGACAGCACCCTTGATCTGACATATCTTGAAGGTCAAACTGTCTGAATCAAAACATGCATCACGGTGTTTCTCTTCATGTCACCTCTAAATGTATTAGATAACTCATCCTCCTTCACGATTATTCTTTCACTTCCAGCTCCAAGACAGTTTCAGATTTTTTTTAATTGCTGGTTTGTTGCCTCTTTCAGGGTTATTATGTGAAGAACAACATGCTGGGACCAGATGGAGATTTTATCACATCGCCAGAAATCAGTCAGATCTTCGGCGAGGTGAGCCTGCAGGCAGTTCCACCTTAAAGGACTAAAAACAGATCAAATGCTGACCAGGAGCTAGTGTGCTCTTTTACATTCTGATGTTATAAAAGTCATACACATTTTACAGCTTTTATGTTTTAATGTTGGTGCATTGTCAACTCGCCATTCTACCAACTCGCCCACTCCCAAGTTGTCTTTTTTTATCTCGTCTGACGTACTTATATGTTATATTTTGTGTGCAATCACCCATGAAGCTAGATCATTTGCCATAAGAAGTAATAGTGAAAGAAATTCATGTAATTAATCAAATTGTATACACTAGGACTGGACAAGTTCGCTGGTTACTACAGCCAGCCACGAAGTCACACACTCGCTTCGATTACTCCCCAAACATGACACATCATGCAATTATCATTGCGTGAAGATAATTTTATTCATTCATTGACTGTCCTGGGTTTTATAAAAAGGGTGGACCAATAAAATGTTACCACTTTTTGATCATACACAAGCTTTTGAAATGAGAACTTATTCAAAAATTTTATTTACAGACTTGTAACAGAAGCATCAAATTAATATTTCATACCAAAGGTTTCCCACTTTGTCTCTTGTTTTCCACACAGTTCAGTAATTGATGACCTGTTCAATCCACACTCCTCTTCTTTGGATTACAGCTGCAACACCCACATTGAAGTTTGTGATGACATTGCCACACATCTCAAGAGGGATTCTCCGACTTTCCTGACAGATATTGGTCTTCAGGGCCTCAGTGGTCTGTGGGTTGTTGTAATTGCCTACGAATTAAAAAAAGTGGTAACATTTTATTGGCCCACCCTGTGTGTGTGTGTGTGTGTGTGTGTGTGTGTGTGTGTGTGTGTGTGTGTGTGTGTGTGTGTATAAAATTGTGTTTGCACTCATTTTTGATCAGAAATTAGCAAAAGGTATGAGTAGGTATCAGATGAGGTAAACAAAAGATAACTGGGCGGTGAGTGAGTTGGTAGAATGGCGAGTTCACCCTGAACCTTAACGTCAGTATATGTGTGTAATCTCCCCATGCTTACACAAAAATGCATCGTAAATGACAGCATTCCAGTAGTGCTGGTCCATCTGATTAGAACACGCTTTGCAATGATGATGCCAATGAGACGCACACACGCTCTCTGTCTCTTATGTCAGCCTGTTGCCATGCAAAGCACCTAACTGCACATTGGGAGCAACTTGGGGATTTAGAATTGTCCTCATGGGCATGTAGGTGATACTTATCTATTCTTCCCCTCCTGTCTATTTATGAAATAAAACCTATGACTGTTTGGTCACAATCCCTCTTCTTCAACATTTAGGTCCAAACTTCCATCATGTTATTTACTTGTGGTCTTTCTGAGTTCAGCCCGTAATGCTTCAGCCCTTCAGCACCATGGACAGTGCTTTTGAGAAAGACTGGTTTTCTCATGCTGTTTTCAGTCATTTTTTACATTTTCCTTTTTTAAATGCAAGAATAATATAATATAAAAACAACAAAGTTTTGTCCCAATTTGCGAGCTCCTACATGCACACAGAAGACTTTTTAAGTTCTATTTTTGTCTTTGGAACTTTTGGACAGTTCAAACCTGTGTGGTCAGTTGTGGCTCTTCCTGCTGCTGGTTCTTTCAACTAGTCTCTGGTTTTGCAGCTGATTGGTGTTTGGATCATCAGTGAGTGGATGGGAGCTGGAAGTCCCAAACAGCTGCAGGTGGTTGAGCTTGGACCTGGAAAAGGATCTTTAGCCAGTGACGTCCTCAGAGTATGAACATTTTTTTTTTTTATAATGAAATCATCTGTTACAGTTTAACAAACATGCATCGTGTTTTCTTAGTTCACCAGTTTTTAATCATAGTTTTGTTTCAATTTTTCAAATAGTAAGTTTTTGTTTTCACCTCTGTCTGCTTGTTAGTGAGGTTATTCAAAAACTGGTTATGATTTTTATTATAAATTACATGCTTTATTTTTAAATTAATTGGTTGGTTGACACACCAGTTCTAAAAAAAATCTCATCACATTTTGTCTGAACCAAAGGAGAACATTTTATATTACTTGTGTTGTGCAAACAGTCTACAACATGTCAAAACCAGTATATTTCAAATTCATTCTTTAATCCAGTTTAACTAGTTTTGCAGTGGGTAGTGAAATATAAAAGTGTTAAAAAAAAATTGTCTGCTTTAAAATTGGTTTACTGTTGTTTTAAAAACAATGCACTTTCAACAAAAACAAACAACCCTATTTTTATATGACTAATTTTGATATAATCTGGTTTTAATGTCATTTATATGTCTTCATCAAAGATGGAATGCTGAAAAATGGTTTTAAAAGTGGTGCAAAAATGAAGACGCCAGCATACAAAATGTAGACTATTTTTATTGCCAGTAAGAGACCAAATAATGCCCCAGGGTCATTTTTGACACTATTTTAACATTGTGCTTTTTTCAGTACAATCTTAGTCATGTCATTATTTTAAAATCTTGAATTATTCAAGGTTCATTTTAATACAGAATATTTAATGCTTCTGTAAATGACTTCCTGTTCCTAAGTTATTTGTTTGTGTTCAGGTATTCAGTCAGTTGCAGTCGGTGCTGGGTCAGACCTCACTGTCTCTCCATCTTATTGAAGTGAGTCCAACACTGAGTCAGATCCAGGCCCAGACTCTGACTGGGAACCAGCACCAGGAAACAAACAGTGAGGAAGAGCCCGTTTACCGCCGTGGGAAAACCGCATCGGGCCTGCCGGTGTCATGGTACCACCAGATAGATGACGTCCCCACAGGTACACAGCAGCAACACACAGGTTTGGGTAAAAAGGTGCCAGAAATCCTTAGTTTTTGGTGATGCAGTTTTAAGCCTTAAGAATGTTATTTGCACCAAGACCCATGAGTTAATTAAAGTATACGTAAAAAATAAATAAATAGATCCTGATCTGCATTTAATCCATTTTTGCCTGTCTTTAATGACATCACTGCCCACCCCCACCCCCAAAACAACCTTGAATCAGAAACAAAGTATTTTGAAAAATAATTTAAATTCTAAAAAGTTTCAGGAAAATCACTCCATGTTTTGTAATGATGCGGCTGATCAAAAAACAAGAACTTACAAAACTGAAAAACAATCATTTAAAAAAAGGAATGAAAGAAATAAAGATTGCAGCTCGGCTGTGTGAAGTGAAACCATCATATCATAATCAGTTAAGTTTCTCATTTGTGTGTGAACCAATGAAACATTTGCTGAACTAGTTTTTGTTTATGTTCTCCTTGTCAGGATTCAGCATCTATCTGGCACACGAGTTTTTTGATGCTTTGCCCATTCACAAATTCCAGGTACGCTTTGAAATGTTGCAGTTTTCTCTACTGTATAATCATGAATTTACTGCTGCTCTTTGTTATTCATGTTAATTACTATCGGTAGTAGCTGTGAATTGCACAGAGAGAGACCACACCATCAACCTCAGACACAGTAACCTGATACATCAGTTATCTCAGTAACATTTGGATGATTAAAATCATGCGGTATGTGATGACGTGTTGATCACAGTTTTTGGTGTTAAAATAAGCAGCTGAAGTGGTTTATTGGTGGTGTTCAGAGGACGGAGACGGGCTGGAGGGAGGTGATGGTGGATATCGACCCAGACAGACCGGACCAGTTCAGGTTTGTCATGGCACCATCTCCCACACTGGCCTCGTCCACATTCATACAGGTGAGTGTCCAAACCGCCGCCAAACCACTGGATGCAACATTTTTACCAAGTTTTGTGAAAATTAACTCTATGTTTATTTATTAATTTATTTTTTACTTGGTTGTGAATGAAAAGTTTTTTAATGTGTTTTTCACAGTCCAGGTGATTATGGTGTATTCAGAAAGTTTTCACAGTGCTTCAGTTTTTTTTATAATTTTATGTTACAGCTTTATTCCAAAATGGATGAAATTCATTTTTTCCCCTCAATTCTACACACAATACCCCATAATGACAATGTGGGAAAAAGTTTTTTTTTTTCAAATTGATTAAAAAATAAAAATAAATAAGAAATCACATGTACATAAAGTATTCACAGTCTTTGCCAAGAAGTTCAAAATTGAGCTCACGTGCCTCCTGTTTCCACTGATCATCCTTGAGATGTTTCTACATCAAAGATGGACTCCACCTGTGGGAAATTCAGTTGAATGGCCATGATTTGGAAAGACACACACCTGTCCCACAGTTGACAGAGCACAAACCAAGCATGAAGTCAAATGAATTGTCTGTAGACCTCAGAGACAGGGTTGTCTGGAGGCACAAATCTGAAGAAGGATGCAGAAACATTTTTGCTGCCTTGAAGGTCTCAATGAGCACAGTGGCCTCCATCATCCATAAATGGAAGAAGTTCAAACCACCAGGACTCTTCCTAGAGCTGGCCAGCCATCTAAACTGAGCAATCAGCGGAGAAGGGCCTTAGTCAGGGAGGTGACCAAGAACCCGATGGTCACTCTGTCAGAGCTCCAGCATTCATCTTTGGAGAGATGAGAACCTTCCAGAAGGACAACCATCTCTGCAGCAATCCACCAATCAGGCCTGTATGGTAGAGTGTCCAGATGGAAGCCACTTCTTAGTAAAAGGCACCTGAAGGACTCTCAGACCAGGAGAAACAAAATTCTCTGGTCTGATGAGACAAAGATTAAACTCTTTGGCGTCATGTTTGGAGGAAACCAGGCACCATCCCTACAGTGAAGCATGGTGTTGGCAGCATCATGCTGTGGGGATGTTTTTCAGCAGCAGGAACTGGGAGACTAGTCAGGATTGAGGGAAAGATGAATGCAGCAATGTACAGACACATCCTGGATGGAAACCTGCTCCAGAGCGCTCTTGACATCACACTGGGGCGATGGTTCATCTTTCAGCAGGACAATGACCCTAAGCACACAGCCAAGATATCAAAGGAGTGGCTTCAGGACAACTCTGTGAATGTCCTTGAGTGGTCCAGCCAGAGCCCAGACCTGAATCTGACTGAACATCTCTGGAGAAATCTGAAAATGGCTGTTCACCAACACTCCTTGAGAGGTGCTGCAAAGAGGAATGGGCCAAACTGTCCAATGATAAGTGCACCAAGCTTGTGGCATCATATTCAAGAAGACTTGAGGCTGGAATTGCTGCGAAAGGTGCATCAACAAAGAATTGAACAAAGGGTGTGAATACTTATGGACACGTGATTTATTCATTTATTTGTAATAAATTTGCAAAAATGTTTAAGAAAAATGTTGTCATTATGGGGCATTGTGTGTAGAAGTTTAAGGGGAAAAAATTTGGAATAAGGCTGTAATATAACAAAATGTGGAAAAAGTGAAGCGCTGTGAATACTTTCTGGATGCATAGTACAATTCATCTTTTTAATCCAAGAAACTAAACAAAAAACTAATTTTGTCTTTGATAGTTCTGAAGTGTAGCTGTCATAAACCTCTATTTAAACTATTGTCATATAACTGGTCTATAAATTTTAAGATGTTTGCTTGAGAAATGTAATGTGCTAGTTACAATGGATTTTGGCATGCTGAATTCAAATATGACAATAAAAATGACTTGTTGGCTACTGTTTCGAGATATTTAAGTTTTAACATTTTAAATCTGCATAATTATATTGTGTTGATACATACAGGTCTTTTCATGTTTCTCTGACTGTTCATATAATATTTCACCTGTTTTTTTGTAACACTTTAAAAATCATCAAAAGGTAACCCTTAGTAGCATAGTAGTAACATGTCTTAAAACTAGAGCCAATCAACCATTTCAAAACATCATTTTTATTCTCAGTGGCCCAAATGAGTAAAGTTTGACTACATTTATTTCAGAAGCATTTTGACTATAGACCAGTGTAATATCTCATTTAAACCTATATGAATCTGGTTTAAATTTGCTTTAAAATTGTTTTACCTTGATGTGAAACTGGTTTAATTTGAATTACTTTTAATTACTCTTGATTAAATCCAGTTTAAATGACTTTGTCAAGAGTTTGAAATGAGTCCAATCTAATTACTTTTTTTTAAATTTGAAAGTAAATCTTCATATTTTAGAATGTGGAATGAACAGCACTCTGTGTTTGTTTGTTTATATATATATATATATATACACTCAACAAAAATATAAATGCAACACTTTTGGTTTTGCTCCCATTTTGTATGAGATGAACTCAAAGATCTAAAACTTTTTCCACATACACAATATCACCATTTCCCTCAAATATTGTTCACAAACCAGTCGAAATCTGTGATAGTGAGCACTTCTCCTTTGCTGAGATAATCCATCTCACCTCACAGGTGTGCCATATCAAGATGCTGATTAGACACCATGATTAGTGCACAGGTGTGCCTTAGACTGCCCACAATAAAAGGCCACTCTGAAAGGTGCAGTTTTGTTTTATTGGGGGGGATACCAGTCAGTATCTGGTGTGACCACCATTTGCCTCATGCAGTGCAACACATCTCCTTCGCATCATCCATGAAGAGAACACCTCTCCAGCGTGCCAAACACCAGCGAATGTGAAGATTTGCCCACTCAAGTCGGTTACGACGACGAACTGGAGTCAGGTCGAGACCCCGATGAGGACGCCGAGCATGCAGATGAGCTTCCCTGAGACAGTTTCTGACAGTTTGTGCAGAAATTCTTTGGTTATGCAAACCGATTGTTTCAGCAGCTGTCCGAGTGGCTGGTCTCAGACGATCTTGGAGGTGAACATGCTGGATGTGGAGGTCCTGGGCTGGTGTGGTTACACGTGGTCTGCGGTTGTGAGGCTGGTTGGATGTACTGCCAAATTCTCTGAAACGTCTTTGGAGACGGCTTATGGTAGAGAAATGAACATTCAATACACGAGCAACAGCTCTGGTTGACATTCCTGCTGTCAGTATGCCAATTGCACGCTCCTTCAAATCTTGCGACATCTGTGGCATTGTGCTGTGTGATAAAACTGCACCTTTCAGAGTGGCCTTTTATTGTGGGCAGTCTAAGGCACACCTGTGCACTAATCATGGTGTCTAATCAGCATCTTGATATGGCACACCTGTAAGGTGGGATGGATTATCTCAGCAAAGGAGAAGTGCTCACTATCACAGATTTCGACTGGTTTGTGAACAATATTTGAGGGAAATGGTGATATTGTGTATGTGGAAAAAGTTTTAGATCTTTGAGTTCATCTCATACAAAATGGGAGCAAAACCAAAAGTGTTGCGTTTATATTTTTGTTGAGTGTATATATATATATATATATATATATATATATATATATATAAAATTTTGCTTCCATCATGCAGGACGGTGTGCAGTTCCCGCAGAGATTACAAGTCACATGACTAATTTGTGTGTCATAGGCAGATGAAATGCGAGATCACGTGGAGGTGTGTGCAGAGGGCGGAGTCATTATCCAGCAGCTGGCTCGGCGAATCACAGAGGAAGGTGGTGCGGCCCTGATCATCGACTATGGCCATGATGGAACCAAGACAGACACATTTAGAGTAAGATGGACAGTTTAATGAGCAAACCAGTTCCTCAGATGATTTCCACAAGTCTGATTTTTTTTTTTTTTTTTTTATTGATAAACTGAAATGCTCAATTAATTAAATTTTTAAAAAAGTCTCTGTCTGTGTTTATGACAGGGCTTTAAAGACCACAAGCTCCACGACGTCCTGACCTCCCCTGGCTCTGCTGACCTCACCGCTGACGTGGACTTCAGCCACCTGCGGAGGATGGCAGGAGGGGGTGTGGCCTGTTTGGGGCCCATCAGCCAGAGGACCTTCCTGAAAAATATGGGCATCGACACTCGACTGCAGGTGAGTCAAACCAGCTGACAAGCTTTTTAATATGTTCTTTTGAATCACTTAACTTCCTGCAGGCTGTCCACTTAAAAATGAGCAACGACACAGAGTCACCTGACAAACACGAGTGTTCTCAGACTGCAGGAGAAAAAAACACTGTTTGCTGAGAAGAAGCAATTTTTCCACAACATGTTGAAAAACCTTTATAGCCAAGCTTCATTTTTACCCAGTGACCATCAAAATATGGCCATCGGGTATTACGAAGACTTTGCGTGTGTCTGTCTGTCTGTGTTCAGCATGTCCAGTCCTGTTACTGCCAGTCTGTAAATACACAGGGAACATTCTTGGGACAAGTTCAAAGATGGCTAACCTGTTTTAAGAGGTTAAAAAGTCACATTCTGTTTCATATTTTTCTGCTATGACTCACACAAGTCCTTGTTTGTTTGTTTGTTGGATGGAGGTGACAGCCAATCACAGTAGAGCAGCACTGTGATGTCAGTGGCTGCTCTCTCTCTCTGGTGCTACCAAAGCGTTTTGTTTATGTGTAAATTTGACACGTTTCTCATACACTAAGTAAAAGCTAGTGAGAAATAAACAAATAAAAAAGACCATGCTCATATGACCGAGGGTATTGTAGCATTCCGTTATATTTCATGTTTTGAAGTGTGTGTGTGTGTGTCTTCAGATGCTGAATTTTCTCGGTGTTTCTCTGCAGGTCCTGCTGAAGAACTGCAGTGACCCATCCACCAGGAAGCAGATGCTCACTGGCTTCGACATGCTGACCAATCCCGAGAAGATGGGTGAGCGATTCCAATTCTTCAGCCTGCTCCACCCGAGCCGACTGGTCCAACCCCGGATGCCAGAGGGGCTGAAGCTGGAGAAAACGGGCCCCATGCCGCTTCCTGTAGCCGGATTCACTCAGCTCAGCTTCTCCTGACAAAAGGTCAGAAAAGTCTCCAGACGTTCAAGTGCTACCGGTTTGACACCGGATCACAGAATCCCAAGTAACAAAAGAAAGGTTTGACTTTTCAGTTGCACCTGATAAAGTGTAAAAATAGTTTAACCTTCAGTGATTTATAAAGACGTAACGAAAGGGAAAAAGTATGAACACTTGACATTTATCATCTAATTGTGACAAGTAGAATGAATCCTGTTGGGGATCTGACACCTGAGACTCTGGATAGCTCTGGAGCTTAATGTCTGTACCCGTCCCGACTGCTACTTCTAGATACAGCGAGACGTTAGTCTCACCCTGATTGATGCAGATATCTAGGAAATCATTTTCAAACGTGATTTCATGACATTTTATTGAGGTCATGATGACATCACTTATGCCACAGAATAAAATATTGCTTGCAGAGATTTTGCGCACGTGTGTGTGTGTGTGTGTGTGTGTGTGTGTGTGTGTGTGTGTGTGTGTGTGTGTGTGTTTGTTTGGACATCCTTGACTTTTGACCATTCTGCTCTCAAAGTTAATCTGGAGACGCTCGTCCAATAAAAATATTTGTCAGCAGGTTCGTAACTGTGGTGAGAATCTGCTGTCCTGTTTATTATTTTGAAGATGAACACAAGTGAAGATGAAACCAGCTGCAGGCATGGTTAAAAAAAAAAACAATGTTGCAGAAATGAGTTACAATCCTTTTATTTAATCCAAAAGTAAAAATCTTGTCATATCAGCTGTTCCACTAGAGGGCACCAGTCTGTCACTGTGGTTAGTGTCCATCATTTCACAGGTGTAGGACAGATTTACGTCTGGTCTGTGGGTTGGTGATGGACACGGGGAGAGGCAGCTGCTGATTTACAAAATAAAACATCTGAATTACAGAAAATCAAATGGACGGAAATAAATGGGTTTTTATGAGGGACGTGAAGAAGACGGACATAGAAAATCTATCGTACTTTTCCTGTTTTGGACGGCTCATGTAGAGGCGTGGCCCCGTGACCGCACAGAGAGCGTCATGTGACAGATACCCATCAACGGCTTTTGGGATTTTATCATTTTGTTATCTTGTGTTTTTAAATAATGTACTGATGCCACTTCACAGCTGTCAATCAACCTGAGACAGGTGCAGTTCATATCAATATCAGACTTTCCTGTAAGCTCCACACCCTCGTTAGTTTTTTGCCTCTTGATAGATTTGTCACATCACATTAATTTTTACAAAAAAATGTAAATTCATTCTGACAAGAGACACCAATCCATGTCAGTCCTCTTTATCTGCAAACAAGAGTTTTATAAAATAAAACTGGTTATTGGCGAGTTTATCGTTTTATTTTTTGAACTGATCATTTTTCATATTTGCCAACTGACATGTTGAGCCATTGAGGCTCGGGTTGGTTGCTTGTTTGCTTGCTTGGCTGTTACTTGAATAATTAAGATATCAGTTTTGTAAATTAATATATGTTATGTAAGTATATCTATTTTTTTTAAACTGTCCACTTTTACAGCTGATAAATCTGTTTTGGGAGCATTTGATCTTTTTTGTCAGAAAGATTAATAACTGCCATCAGAGATGCTTTGAAATTCTTGTAAAATCTGTAAAACCTTGTAACTGATGGCCTGAGCAGCGGGTCACCCCTCTGAGTCTGGTCTGCTTGAGGTTTCTTCCTCATTATCACCAGAGGGAGTTTTTTCTTTACCACCATCTCCTGTGTTTTTGTTCAGGCGGTTGGTGAGGTTGGACCTGCTTTGTGTGAAGCGACTTGAGGCAGTGTTGTTGTGATTTTGTGCTATACAAATAAAATGAATTGAATTTTGGCTTAAAAGTCGATGTTCCAGACGACACCTTGTCATCAGGTGTTCTCGAGCTGAACTTCCTGTGAAGAATTTGCGAAGACATCTTGATTGAACATTTGACTTCTTTGGATGAACTGAAATAAACAGAGATTTGTTGAGAAAACATCCTGCCAAAATGCAGACGTCACCAAACCCTCAGTTCCTCTCCAACAAATTGATGTTTACAAACAGAGACATCTTCTTCTGATAAGTAAGAAACCTGACGTGGTCATTGGAGGAAATCTACTTTAAATAGTGCAAAAGAATTCCATCGAGGAACGATTTAAAAACCTGACCTCGGGAAACGTCTTCCCGTCTGCATTCCAGAGGACAAATTTCACGTGTGTATGTAAGAGTCCATCTTCTGCTCTGCTTGGCTCCAAACATCACGACGACGGTAAAAATCTGTTTTGGGTTTGTAGCTCCTCCTGTGGTGCAGAGACTGAATGATGAATTATGGGTAAAAGGAAACGGTATCACCACAATGTCACCGTGTATGTTTGCCTGACTGTGGCGTCCTTGTTTACCTACATGTCACACTGTGGTCATCATGTTGAATTTTCAAAAACCGTATTCCCAGTGGTAGCCACTAGGGGTCCTCGTCCATGTCCTCCAGGTTGGGTGCCATGATGAAGTGTTTGGGGTGGTGCAATCCTTTCTGGTCGGCATGCTCATCCCAGCGTGTGTCGTCGCTCTCGTGGGTGATGTAGCGCTCGCCACACCGGGTCTCGAACTCCCTGAGGTCCAGCCACGTCTGATAGTCCTGCATGATGACGACAAACACTCGTTCCAGTGTGATTGGGAAAAACTCCCGCCAATTAGCTTCAAGGCGTCTAGCTAACAGCAGTGGAAAGAGAACTTCCTGGCTGAAGAAAACTATTTTAAATAACTAAACTTATGATTGCAACGTGCAGGTTAAAGTTGGCTGGTTAGTCAAAGACAGAACTGGTTTGGTTACCTGGAGCCAGGGGTGGCTGAGTGATTTATCCACGCTGTAGCGCTTCCTCATCTTCACCTGCAGCAGGTTATTAATCAGGTCTACGGCTGTGGAGGACCAAAGAATCAAAAATGAGCCTTGTCTAGTCTAGCTGCTGTTTTTAAGAACAAGCAGAGGTGTTAAAGTCTCGCTGACCCGTCTCCGAGATCTCCCTCCAGGGATTGGGTGGGTACATAAAAGCAGCGTTCCGGATCTGGTCGTTGATGTCTTCGTCCTCGTTGAAGGGAAACGTCCCGCTCAGACTGACGTAGATTATGACCCCAACGGACCACATGTCTAGAGATCGGTTGTACCCTTTGCTGCGAAACACCTCAGGCGCCAGATAAGCTGGAGTCCCCACCACAGAGCGACGGAATGACTTCTCGCCAATGATACGAGCAAAGCCAAAATCGCACAACTTGACCTGCAGGTGGGAGCGTTGAGACCAAGACCCGTTCATGAACAAACAGTTACGCAAAGAAGGACAAGTGTCTGTTTGGTTCTCACCTGAGGGAATGGTTCGGCTGAGGCCAGGAGGACGTTTTCAGGCTTTAAGTCACAGTGGACGATGTTCTTGAAATGAAGATGTCTCAGTGCCACCAGGATCTGAGGAGGAAAAGTCTAACAACTAAAAATGCGTTGGGCTTGAGACAAGAGGGTCCTTGGTTCAAATCCCAGCCTGACCGGAAAATCACTAAGGGTCCTTGGGCAAGGTCCTTAATCCCCTAGTTGCTCCTGGTGTGTAGTGAGCACCTTGTATGGCAGCAGCCTCACATTGGGGTGAATGTGAGTCATTATTGTGAAGCACTTTGAGCGTCTGATGCAGATGGAAAAGCGCTATATAAATGCAGTTCATTTATTGTTAATTTTTACCATTTAACAGCTGAATCCAACTGTGTCAGATGACTCCAACATATTAAAATGTCCTAAAACACAATCTCAGAGTGTGAAATATCACATCCAAATATGAGAATAAATTAAATATTTAAACAGGAAGCTTTACTGCTGGTAGCTGCTTTTTTTGTTGATTTAATTTCTCTCTGTAGTGTTACAAATTATTGACAGTTACCTGACTAAACCCATGTTATTCTGTATTTAAATAGTCCATCTTTCGCTGCCAGTCTTTCCTTCTCGTTAATTATAAAACATTTATGTCGCTGCAGCAGGTACGTTTAAAAAATAAATAGTAATAATTTTAACTTTTGACACTGCTGTGAAATACAAAACAATTTTACGGATGTAACAAAAGGAATCTGATGTTTCTCCATTCACATGGAATCTTTCCAAACAGACAAGTGAATGTCAGGTGCAAACACGTTTGTAAAAGTCGGGATGCACCGATGCTGATACCAGTATCGGCCCCATCCCGTATCTTAGGTAGGAAACCTCATTTTGTCAATACTTGTAATCATAAAACTCCTCTGATACTAGACACCTGATCCTCCTTTACAGCAGCGTGATGTCAGCCTCTCAATTGTGTTTGTATTGTGGGTCGATCGCGGCAGCTTGTGGGCAGGCGGAGGTCGCTGTTCGAAGGAACTGCCCACTTTGCCCACGAAGCGTTTGATGCTGCGAGCTTTTCATCTGTTTTTGCAGGGCAGACATTTTTACACTTTTTTTTCTTTAAAACTCTGTGCCGCTCCGTGTGGATCCTCACTAAAACAGCTGATCTGCACGCATTAACAAATGCCAATGCTTGTTTTTTCCACCCAAATGCTCCTAAATTCTCTTTCTGAGGATGACATGAAGTAAAAAGAAAAAAAAATGCTGAAAAACGTTTAAAAAAAAAAAAATAAAATAAAAATCCCCACCTGTCAATCTGGTCTTGCTTTTTCCATAAACACATTGTCAATTCTTCCTGCTCAGACGGCAAACCAGGGCCGAATCTAGACGGGGGGTGGGGGGTGGGGGTGTCATGCTTCCCCTCCACAGCCTTAGATTAAAGGTCCACTTTTGAAGACTTTTTTCATACTACAAATACTAATAATTATAATAATAATTTTAACAATTACAATGTTGGGAAAGAGTAGGGGTGGTGGCCAAGTGGTTAATGCGCGTGGTTTCAGTGCAGAATTTCTCCATGTAATGTGGAGTTGCGTCAGGAAGGGCATCCGGTGTAAAACTTGTGCCAATTCAACATGCAGATCCACCGTGGATTTGCTGTGGCGACCCTGAGTGCAAACAAGGGAGCAGCCGAAGGGACTTACTTTTTACAATGTTGGGAAAGAATTTAATAGTTACATTTATAAACAATGTGGATTACAAATTGTAAGTTTTACTGTTACAGTGCTGACATTTAAATATGAGGTCAAGAAAGATGTCTTTATTTTATTTTTTTTTACTATTTATGTTCATTGAAGTAAAGAAAAGGTGATTACAAAGTGAGTTTTGGCAAAACAGGTTATCGTCTTCATGTTGAGGTGGGGGGGGGGGGTGTTGTCAGCACCTGCTGAAAGTAACTAATAAAGTAATCTACATTAGTTACTTTTTCAAGGAGTAATCAGTAATTGATTATTTTTTCAAAGTATCTGTGGTAACACTGGTGCTCACAGACATAAGTAAAGTTAGTGATGGACAGTTTCAATCTATATCAGAAGCTCAATGCGCTTTACAATGATGCTTCACATTCACCCAGGAACTCTGTGAGGCGTTTACAGACCTGCCTAACCAGGAAATCTGTGAGGCGTTTACAGACCTGCCTAACCAGGAAATCTGTGAGGCGTTTACAGACCTGCCTGACCAGGAAATCTGTGAGGCGTTCACTGACCTGAGTGACCAGGATCTTTGTGAGGCGTTCACTGACCTGAGTGACCAGGAACTTTGTGAGGCATTCAGGCAGTCTGCTCTTGTCGCTGGATAAAATCATCTCCAGCATGTCACCATGGAGCTTCTCCATGACAACAAAGACCTGTTGGGGTGTCTCGAACATACAGTCCAAGTTGACGATGCCGGGATGATGGAGGTTCTGTCACGAAACACACAGAACATCACTCGATATGGAAAATAGATGTAACATGATAATAAATGATTTATTTAATCTTTCTGCAGAAACATCTAGAAAGTGAATAAGATGAAAAAACCTTGAGGTAACATTCAGCACTGTGATGTTAAATCTTCAAACCAGTGTCAAGTGAGTCTAATCCAGATTATTAATCCTGTTTAGACTCTGGAAGAGGAACTGGGTGAGAGTTGGGGTTTGGTACCTGCAGGATGGCCACCTCGTTCCTCAGCTGACTCTCCTGTTTGGTAGGAAACCTCATTTTGTCAATAATCTTAATCGCTACGTCTCTGCCGCTCTTTCTGTGTTTACCTGTAGAGGAGAACAAACGGTCCTGAGGGCGCACACGCTGAACAACCTTTCTGCTGCTCTCATCTGTCTGGATCCGTTACGGTTCCTCTATCAGGGCAAACCCAAATGGGTCACTGAAACCGGTTCTAGTGCATACAAATTATTTCTCGCAGTGTAAAAATATACACATAAATCTTTGAGTTCAACATTTTTTGGGTCTGGATTTAAGTGGTCTTGTAAGTGACAGTGACCAATTCCAGCTGTGGACCCCCCTGAGCCACTCCCTCTGCACAAGTCCCACTGGACCTTTGATTGGCTGATTGAGAAGGAGGTACTCGGGTTGTAAAGGAAGTTTGTCAGAGAAGAAAACAGATGAGACGGTTTGATCAGAGATGTGAGTTGGACTCTGTTCCAGGACGTGGGTCTGTTTCAGAGCCACCTGCATGCGTATCGAGGCTTCAGAGAGATGGTCTTACCTCCATAGACGATCCCAAACTGTCCAGAACCCAGAACCTCGTCAGCAAAGATCTGATACACCAAACTGATGTCCTGAAAGGGGGGCAGATAAAGTTTGTCAAATTAAAATCAGATGGAAATGTTTTTGGGAAAATCAATTAATTTAATTTTCCTGCTTTAACACAAACATCCTCCAGTTTCACCACATGAAACAAAGAAAAACAAATGTGACAATTGGGGGCCACAGTCTCGTTTGAGGGCGGGCACTAAAGGGGTAAAATATGACGCATTCCTCTACTTCCAGGGACCAAAACACGGCATTTTCACTGAGATTTTGGGCAAATTACACGTAAATAAAGTGAAAATGCAAAGAAAAAGTGACAATGTGGTGGAAAGTGGACATGTGTTGTGGTTTGTTTATGACCCGGAGCTCAAACGTGTCCAGGCAGTTGTGCAGGCGAGAGAACACAGCTTCTCTGGTTAGCTGTGTAGGCTAACACTTACCGACATGACGTCTCCCACTCGCCTCATCTTCCCTTCTCCACTGGGAACCCCAAAAAACTGCACTTTTCGCAGCTCCTTCGGTGATTGCAGCCGAAAACAAAACAGCACACCATTTTCCCATGTGAAGTTCTGCTGTGTATATACTGCACAACGGGAGCATCTGTCTCCATAAGTGGTCAAATCCCGCGATATCACGCAGAGTTCAATTAAGACTGCCTCCATCCAGGACTTATACTGGTCCAGGATCAGGAAGCCAGCTGGTAGCATCTCTACAGACCCCTCCCACCCTGGACACACCCTGTTTAAACTCCTCCCCTCTGGTGGACGTCACAGAGCTCTGTACGTCAGAACAACCAGACACAGGAACAGTTTCTTTCCACAGGCCATCACACTAATGAACAACTTAACCTAACTAAAAACTCACTCTTTCATAAACCTCATGTACAGCTTCAATCTGTTTGACTGTTTCTCTTTTGCACACATTTCATTGCACATTTTATTTTATATGCACATTTTTTTTACTGTGAATTATTCAGTGTTTAGTGTATATTTCTACATGCCGTAGAGCACAGCCCAAAGTCAAATTCCTTGTGTTCTTGTAGATACTTGGTGAATAAAGGTTATTCTGATTCGTCTAATGTTTGCATCTTTATTTGACAAAGGTTGATCTTTTTGTTTTTTGTCTTCATGTCTGACATTTTCATTATGTTTTATTGTGTCAACACAATGTGGCCAAAATGATTCTTTAATGTGCACCAGTTTCTTTTTGTTTTTTACACTTATAAAAACATTTTGTGGTCAAATGTGAACGTGACGAACGACTCACCACGTTTTCTTGTATCTGGGAGTTGGCCACAGATATGTTGATGGACACGTCTTCTGAGGAGATAAAATACACAATATATTAAATGTAAGAGCAAAGCTGGAGCTTAAAACACATGACGTTCTATAAACCTCATCTGTTTGGATGTTAAACTCTGACATGAAGCACCAAACAAAGTTCTCTCGTCACAGCCTGTTTCAGGGTTTCTTGGTGGCTTCCCTCACTGCTCTCCATGCACACTCACTCAGGTTTTGAGGACAAGCGGCTTGAGACAGATTAATTGACTGACTGATTGTAACTGAACAACAACTAAATATTCTGTTCCATCGCGTTAAAACCTGTCGGTGTCATTCTTCATGCTGATACGCTGCAGTTTTAAAACCTGCCACAGAATGTTTTAAACTTCAGATTAAGGTTCATAGATTTTTGTAACTGTGTAAAGAAGTTGGAAAAATTTGATCTAAATTTGCTATCAATTAAAAAAAAAAGTAAAATCCAAAGTGGTGAACATATTAAAAAAAAAAAATAAAAAAAGTCTAATTTTCCAGCTGGGGGGGAAAGTGGTTACTGCACTTAAGTTTCAATATGGACTTTGCAGTGGGATACCAATTAAACAAGTGCAAATTATAAAGAAGACAATGCTCATACGGCCGAGCGTATTTTAACATCGCGTTAGATTTCATTCTATAATGATAAAATCTTTGTAGGTGTACTGGCCCATAAAATATCACACAAACACTGTTGCAAATAATCAAGCAATATTAAAATGATTATTAAACACAGTTACTCATACTTTAAAGTGTTTTTTGAGGTCCAAATCATGTAAATAGAACTCAGTTGTCATATCGATTATCATCAAAGTTGAAATTCATCACACATTTCATTTACTTATATTACATTATATAATAATAATTTATTATATTGATTAGTTTTCATACTTTCTAATACTTTTATGTGCCTAAAATTTTTTGCACAGTACTGTGTGTGTGTTTATTCATGTCCACTGCACTTTTTCATGGTTTCAGCTCAGAACCAACGTACTGCTGTGATTTAAAGCTTCATTTAAATGAAGCTTTGACAGAAACGGGAGTCAGCCTGTGCACCGATTTAACGGATGATGGTGTGTAGAATATGGTGGCTGCGTTCTGCAGGGATGGAACCCGGCTCTGCAAACGCTGCCTGCCAGGAAGTTTCCACTCCTGAGCTGTTATTGATCACTGATTTTTAGCTCCGAGTTTAATTGGGTCAACCCTCTGGGATCAATAAACGCGGTGCTGCAGGGTGCCAGCAGGTCACATGTTCAGTCATAATTCAGGTTTTGGTGTAAATTGATGAATGGGATTCTGGTCGTGTGCTGTTTGTTTATTTTTAATATAACTGAAGAGAGTTGGAGGATTTTCCTTTATCTCAAATATATTTCATTTCATTCTGTTAATTTATTAATACAAACTTAATATTTGAGTACATCTGCAAACAGCTAAATTCACTTAAAAAATAAATTAATAAAACATCAGAAGGGCACACAGTTGACTCCAAACAATCAGATACAAAATACCCATTTTTAAAACAGTGTCTGTTTAAAATGAATTTTCTGGTCTCGTCCCCTTTAGCCACACCCACTCCAGGACTTTTCACCTTTTTAAAAATTCACATTTTATTTGAGGATTTAGGTGATCAAACTACATCCATCTATTTGTGAGCAAACGGCACATTTCTCTGAGGGGCATTTTATCAGAAAACTGATGGAAAATAATTTTCTGTGAATTTTGGCACGTTGGATCACAGGGTCATCGCCTCACCACTAGAGGGCACTGTTTATTGTAAAGTGCACATTGTCATCTGGCAGCTGCGTCAGAAATAGTTTGTCATCTGATGGAGTAAAATGAGAAAGGAATTCTAGATCTGAACATAGATTCTAAAATCTATATTTCCATGATTTGTAGAGTTCTTTGAACATGTGGAACCTTTCTGTTGCTCTGATATTTTGGCGGTGACTCACTGTGGGTTGTTCCTGGGCCGGGCCCGGGGCCTGTGCTGGCTTTGGGAGTGATGGGCATCAGTGCCTGGCGGATCGCCTTCTCCCAGCTCTGGGCCATGTCCCGCCCCGTGCCGGACACCGTCAGACCCAGGTTTGGCAAGCCGCTGTCCTCGCCCACGTAATACACCATCTTGGCTGTGATGACCTCGAAGCAGTGCGGGGTGCTGCCCTGGGCCAGGTTGCCAAAGTCCTGAGCCGGCTCCACCTGCAGGATCTCTGACAGCGGGACCTCCTGTGAACGGGACAAAGTGCGAAGTCGACTGCGATTCTCTTTGAAAAACACCACGAGTGGAGAGGAGAGGAGAGGAGTCGGCTCAGCCAATCAGAACTCTCCATGAGGACAGAGTTGGCTGCTTGTCTTCTCTGAAGTGTTCTTGACTTGATGAACATCTCAGTTCTGAACTAATTTTCTCTTCCTTCCTGCTCTGACAGATTTTACCCTCCACCCCTCCAAAAATTCTTCCACATCAAACAGAAGAGTGCCCAGCGCGGCCGCCGCCTTCACAGCCTCCTAACCGCCACTGTCACCTCTGTGTCTTGTGTCCTGCCAAGTTCACCACATGACAGAATTCTGTCCCGTATCAAGAGCGGAAGCACACACATCCCCCCTGCCAGCGTCCATTCGTCCCGCTGCTGTGATGAAATGGCAGGACATGCTTCAGGCACGAGTCAGTGTGTCGTCAAGCTAGAGGTACGGCAGGGAAGCGACCAGAGGTCCCAGAACTGCCACAAATCTCCCCCTTGGTCTCTTTCCTCCCTCTATTCAAAGGAAAGTCACTGCAGCACTTTGTGTTAAAGGTCAGCAGGTCACCAGCAGGAACGACATGAAAGCTGGAGAGTGAGTGCGAGGGGAAGGTTGCAAGAGAAATGTGAAATAAATGTTTCAGAGTCATCCTGCAGACAGTCAGTAGAACAGATCTTTGTCGGCGTGTTACTGCTCACGTCCAGTGAACATGGATCCTTATTTTATTTTTATTTGTTTTTAATTCCATGAAAATGTGTCATGTTTGTTTGTCTGTAGAATTTTAGGAGAATCATGGCAGCACAGTGGATTAGTGGTTAGCACTGTTACCTCACAGCAAGAAGGTCATGGGTTCGATTCCCACCTTTGTGTGTGAAGTTTGCGTGTTCTCCCCGTGTTTGTGTGGGTTTCCTCCAGGTGCTCTGGCTTCCTCCCACATCCAAAGACATGCAGGTTAGATGGAGTGGAAACTTCAAATTGTCCATAGGTGTGAATGCGTTTGTTTGTATGTGACCCTGTGACAGACTGGCGTCCTGTCCAGGGTAAACCCGCCTCACGCACTGTGACTGCTGAGATAGGTTCCAGCCCCCATGACCTGATCTTAGATAAGGGGTTAAAGATGAGTGTAGGTGGATCCTCTGCCTTCCACCAGGTGATTTCTGGCATTCCTCAGGGTTGTGTTCTGGTTCCTCCTCTGTTCACTGTCTGGGTGTTGGGTCGGGTTGTGGAGACCATTAAACTGACGTTGACTTTCAGGATGATGGTGTGATCTTTGCGGTTCCACATTGTGGTGGAAGTGTTGACATACGTAAACGGTGCACGCTCCCTGACCTGGCAGGGGTTGTCCTGTTAGCTTCACCCTGCTAACTTTAGCTTCCTTAGCCCCAAGCATGGTTGCTGCAGAGGTGGCCGTGGTTTCACGTGTGTCAGACATTTGGCATTTATTTGGTGGTTGGCCTGTTTGAAACGGGTTTCAAAGTAAAAGGTCTGACGGCGGTGTCACTGTGCAGTGCTTTTATTTTGAAGTACATCCAGGAAACAATGAGTTAGTTTGAACAGCAAAATGTTCGTTAAAAGCTTTAAGAATGTTTGTATATGTGTGGACTGAAAACGTTCACTTTGTGGCGGTCGCAATATTTGTATCATGTTTCATGTTAACGGGTCCTTTAGTTTCATGAGCTCATGGATGGTGACCGGTAACGTGGTTAAGCTCTGTCGAGTTAGCAGGTTGGAGTTGGCGGCTATAAGTGAGTCTGGAAGAACCCGACTCCGTCCGCTCTGCTCTCTCTGGGTTCATGACTCGGCTTTGTTTGGCCACTGAACGGAAACTAAATCCGAGGCTCTCCTACCTTGTAATACTTGGCTCCACTTTCATTCTGAAACAGAGTCAGGCTCTTACTGTCCAGCCTCCAGTAATGTCTCTTCCTCTGAAATGACAAACACAAACCCTCCACATTTTTATTCTCATATCGATATGTATGTGTGGGGGGGGTTGGCTGCAGTGGATGGATTTGCAGACAGCGGTGAACTGTGGTCTCACCAGGTTGTCCCGGCTGGTGTAGTGGACCATCCAGCCCTCTTTGACCACCGCTGAGCTTCTCCTCTTGGTGTGTTTGATGGACTGAACCACTCGCATCAGGGGGATGTTGTTGCTGGTGGACGGACTGAACCAAACAACACAACATGTCAGAAAATGGAAAAACCTCACGTCTATTGAATAAGTGTATTTATATTTAAATTTCTTATTAACATTTCAATGATTCCACCAGATACCTCGTCAACCAGGAAGGTCTATGAACCGTCAGTTTTTCTCCAACCAGTAGAGGGCAGTAAATGCCTCCATCAAAATATACAGTTTGAAATATGAATTTATATGCCCATAAATTCTCAGTGGGGGGCGGGACTAAGTCAGTGTGGAGAAGGTCTGATGGACTTAATTTTTTATGTGTGAAGGTCAAAGTTTTGTTTCAGGGATCCAGACTACCACATGTATTGATTCTTCTGTGATTTTTGAGATGTGATGAACAGATGATCCAAAAGCTGAACAATGGGTATCCACCCCCCCTCCCCCCAACCAAAAAAGCCCCTCCCACATCTAGAGTTAAGGCACTGAGGAAGCCTAAGCATCATTTAAAGTCCAGATCACAGTAGGTATTTGGTTAATTTTGGATATGGCCTCACCTGATGGCTGTGATCGGCTCCTCGTCCTTCTCGCCGTCGGTACCTGGACCCTCCGTGAAGAAGAGTTTGTGGTCTGGGTTGGACGGCTCATCCTGCTCGTCTGTGCTCTGTCCACCATCGCTGTTTCCTTCACAGCTGTCCACCTCCATGGTCCCCTCAGAATCCAGACTGGGACTGGCAGACTCTGAGTAAACACAGAGACTCTGGGTACAGGATAATATCTGGAATCATTCAACAGAAGCTTGACTTGGTTTTGGTGCCAATTTGGCTCTGTCTCATTCTGTTTTCTTTGCAGAACTGAATAAATGCAAAGGGTAGCATTCCTTCCTTATAACATCATAAAGGAAACTCCAATATCCCCATTGTCAGATGTGTTTTGGGGGATTTTATCCGTCACTTTCTTCCCTTTGCACCTTCTTTTCAATGCCATTAAAGCAGCGCTTGTGTTTGCGTTCACACGATTGCATAAAAATGGTGCTGAAGCCTTAAAAATGTTCTAGAAGCTGAAGTTGTAACTGTGGAGTGAGCGGCCGTGGTCACTGTGGGGTTTCCACACGGGTGGGTTGATGGGTTTCAAACGCACTTCAGTGATGTCAGATTCCATGACCTCTGTGGCCTATGACTGCCCCAGGCTGTACACCCCCCCCCCCCGCTTCAGCCTGCCACTGTTGGTCAGCTGAGATTAAATTATAATTAGAAAAATCATTTCATATGTGTGCAAATACTTTTGTTCACAAACATCATGATACCTGAGCTCCGCCCCCTTTATTGAGACGAAAACTAAAACCAAAAAATGAGGCAGGAAACGTTTTGCGATGGAAGCGGCTCACCTCCGTTGAAGTCGACCTCGCCCAGACAGTCTCGGGGCACTTTGGCTGCGCATCTCTTATGGCAGTTAAATTTACAGTCTAAAAATGAAACAAAAGATGAATCAAAATTATTGATCTGTGATTTTAATCATGTCACACTTTGTGAAATAAATCATGAAGTGACTTCCTGTTGGCTTCATAATAAAACATGGGCGTGCTCATTTTTACCGCTCTGGACTCACTGGTGTCAAGATGGTTAAATTTCATGCACTTTTTAATTTATTTTAAATTTTTTTAATGTTGTACCTAATTTTCTGTCGTCTACATGCACGAGTCTCAGCGTGGTGCGGGTTAGGTCAATAGGTCAATAAACGGTTGACATGGTGCACCTCCACAGTGGAGGGCATGACACCAACAAGTACTAACTTATTACTGGTTCCACCTCTTTTTTAGCTCCGCCCCAAAAGGTTTAAGGGTTCTTTCTGTTGTAGCAAAAACTAAATGATTTGATTACTTAGTATTTTAATAGTTTTAATGAATTATTTCAGAATTTAATTACATTAATTAAGATTTGCACCAAGTCTGTTTAAAGATGTATTTATTACTAAGACATGATTGGACATTGCCCAGCATTTACTCTTAAATATGGTGGCTCCACCCATTTTATATAAATCACAGACACTTTCAACAATTTTTGTGGAAATATGTTTCTGCTAACGTCATGTGATTTACACGCTAAACATGATTTTCAGTTTATTAGCCCCACCCACCACAAACTTTAAAATTTTAGTTACACATCAGATCCGACGTCTGAGATTATAAACTAGTGGAGAACTCGGGGTAACCCTCTTCCAAGGCTGCTTTTTTTTCTGGATCTGTTACTTTCTACAGAACAGGGGCCTCGTGTACAAAGTGTGTGTACGCACAAAAACCTGGTGTGTGTCCGTCTCCACGTCCACGTGCAAATGTATCAAAGGTGACGTGAACGTGGAAATGTACGGTGCGTCACACAAACATCCTGGCTGGTGTGCGCACGTTTCTACAGTTATTGTTCCTCTGTGGACACGTAGAGGTGACGCAGGGAACCGTTCTAGTGTGAAAACATGAAGTCATCAGAGTAACGTGCACATCAGAGACACACTGATCAACACTAACACACCCATGTGTTTGCATTTATATGGGTGGATATAAAAGCACGTGCACAGTGATGCGTAAAATGGCGCTAACAGTGGCTGTGTTAGCGTTGTTAGAGGACAGAGGTGTCAAGTAACGAAGTACAAATACTTCGTTACTCTACTTAAGTACACTTTTTAGGTATCTATACTTTAGTCCATTACTTATTTTTCTGCCTACTTCTGACTTCTACTCATTACATTTTCACACAAGTATCTGTACTTTCTATTCCTTACATTTTTTAAAACAAACAGCCTCGTTACTCTTGGCTTCAGTTTAATGTTTATATATATATATTTCACGTCATGTGCGCCTGTAATCAACATGCTTTGAACCGTGAACCAATCCAAGCAGTGGTTCGCAGATTGAAGCAATGCTTCGACCTATTGCTTCGTTTATTCTGTCTTTCTTTCGCTTAATTTTCCCCCGCTAAAACCCTAAATAGCATACTTCTGTGAGTATTATTTACCTTTTCTATGTTAAACCGACCTGTTATGGTCTTCTGAAACAGTTGATAGATGTATTTTATAACTTAAAAACGGGAGCGATGCTAACGCGTTAGCATGTCTATGGCATTTTCAATGTTAAAAGTTAGCATTAAGCAATTGCAGCTCTCATCACGTTCAGGTGCATTTGTTTTCAAATTGTAATATTTCTTAAATTTATTTTTGTTTATATATTAATAATCTAATGATTATTATATACAATTTTAGAGAAAGAGACAAAAAGAACCTGAATAGAAACACAACAGAAAATATAAAAGCAACTAACAATGAACATACATAAATACATAAATAAATGTTTCCTGTGAACACCTAGTGACTCTTACTCCTCCACTTCATCCCTGTCTTATTTAATGACAATTTGTTTCTGTCAAACCATATTTTCAATGTGTTAATTTCTTCAGTGATTTTCTCCAGAACTATCTGCCAAAATAGAAAACTGCTGCATCCTAGTAAGAGCAGAATGAATCTGAATAAGGAAAGTTGTATTTTTTTCTCACTAAATGGATGCTGCACTCACTGCAGTTTATTGTCTGGAATAATCCCAGATTGCATTTCAGAGCTTCTAGAATTGAAACATTTTCATGCAGGTGGTGTTGGGGGGTAATTTTGGGTTTTGGGTCTTGGGCCACATGTAGAACGAATCAGTTTTTAAATTAAGCTTTCAATTCATATAGTGGCATCTACCTTTTTTTTTTTCTTTTTTTTTAAGGTTACTTTATACTTTTATACTTTAAGTAGGTTTTGGAGCACATACTTTTTCACTTTTACTTGAGTAAAGAGGTCAAGTTGATACTTCAACTTTTATCAGAGTGTTTTTAAACTGCAGTATCTATACTTCTACTTAAGTAACAGATGTGTGTACTTTTGACACCACTGTTAGAGGACCTTACAAATGGTGCAATCCAACGTGAGCGAGTATTCAGGGAACACGAGGATTTACTTACTTTTAACGTCTGTGTGTGCGCTGTTCTGCATGTTGGCCACACACACACACACTTGTAGCTTCCATGAACATGTTTCCAGTTTCATGATTGATCTGTTTAACAGCGTACTGAATAAACTGTCCCTGTGTGTCATTTCCAGTCATCTGTAGTATCATTTCTTTTCTGTCTTCATGTTGTCTGATGTGATGTTGTGGGGAATCTCTGCTCAAAGGGCCTATGTACATGGATTTGCATATTTAAATGGGGCGTGGCCAGGGAGGAGTTTGGTTCCACACTCAATTCCATGTACAAACAGAATGTGCGTGGATTTATGTCTATGCACACTTTCATACATCTGAATATATTTGTATTTATGCCTGATTCAGGGTTTTGGCAAACAACAACTTTTAGTAGAAAGTCCACGTTAGTCTTTGAACATGAGGCCCCTGATCCATACATTACATGTTATTATTATTATTATTATTATTATTGCAGCTCACCCAGTGCCAAAAGGATGGACCAGTTTTGATTTTCTGTTACATGTGACAGAATTTAAGACTGCCAGGCTTGGACCCTAATAACTAGACCTGTCAGCAGGTACACACGGGGTCCAGGCCCCATTGGCAGCCCGGCCTTCCGAGGCCCGTGTGACTTGTAATGGTGCAGCTGTGAGACATGGGTCTGACCTGCAGAGCCACGTGGGCGACGGAGCCGCCATGTCAACTTTGCCATCAAGGGGACTAAATTTAACTGAGCCATCGATACTTTTCCAGTTTGTCCACTGAATCACAGCCGTTTCTCCCCCACGTGCACGGAGTGTTGTGCATCCAGGTAACTATGCTGTAACGCAGCCTGTCAGTCTGTAGAACCACGTGTTCCACCAAACAGCAACACTAACAGAAATATCCTCTTTGTGGTACATATAAAGGTCAGAGGTGACTGGACAGTGGATGGACTTGAATACTTTTTAAATATGACAATCATCATGTCAGCCACTGAAAGGTGCTTCTTCTGAAAAAGGTTTAACCTGAACCATCCCCTGAGCAAGCACATTGGGAATAGTGTTCAGAGAAGAAAACCCCTCGTGCTTGTGGAGCACGGTGACCTTTGCACTGCACGCCCTGGCGGAAGAGGCCCTTCAGCAGCCGTTTGCAGAACTGGCAGATGGTGGGACGAGTGTAGGTGTGGACAGAGAAGGTGTGAGGGACTTTGACCCGACTCAGGACCATCTTCTCCATCCAGATGGGACGACCGCTCAGCAGCAAGTTGTGCTTCCCTGTGCCCAGGAGGGGGTGCTGCTGAGGCAGAAAAGAATTTTATGAAATGATTTCATATAATCACAAAACTTTGAAGAAGACGTCACTCAGAAGTGGAAAAAAAAAACTCAGTTTGGTGCAGTTTGTTGATGTGGCCTCAACAAAAAAGTTTTTAAAGAGCAGTGACGCATTTGAACCTGGCTACGGTGGTCACATGATCCAACGTGGCTTCAGAGTGTATGACACATGGTTCGCTGGTTTGAACACTGCTTCAGCTCCAGTCTTTTGTGTGTGTGTGTGTGTGTGTGTGTGTGTGTGTGTGTGTGTGTGTGTGTGTGTGTGTGTGTGTGTGTGTTTATCGTGTTGTGGGGATGAGAAGTGGGTCTGACACGTTTGGTGGAGCTTGTTGAAGTCGTGGTTGTGGGGTTTTGTTTGATATGAGATTGGAAACGATAGTCAAATTTTGAAGTGAATGAGTTGTGAGTCACAGCTGACCTGTGCAATAGGTGGCGCTGTTTGCTTCCGTCACCTCAAAGGTGTGAAGAGTGAATTTGATTGACTTTCAGCCAACATGAACTTCACCTAAATATTAAGGTGAATTCTGAGAGTGAATGATTAAATTACACGGAAAATAACTGAAATTTCTCAGCCAAAATGCTCTCATCCTCCTGTCAGAATGTTAAAAATAACATTAACAAAAGAAAAGAATCTTTAAAATTAAATAAAATTCTGTGGGTCCAGATTAGGTTCTGGAGGACTGAGCCATCGGGTGGCGGCGGCGGCGTGGTGCATTTATCAGACACCCTTCAGTTTGTGCTCGTGTTTGAGACAAATGTCCTACCTCCTCTGGAGGCGTGGCGGTGAAGTCGGCCGCAGGCGGACGTGTGATGGCCATAGCGCCGCCCTGCAGGGAGACAGAGGACAGACGCCTTTTCCTCGCTCCGCTGCAGTTGTTGGGGATCTTGAACGCGCAGCGTTTGTGGTAGTTCAGCCCACATCCTGAGAGGAGAAAATGATTTACACATTTTGTTCTTGTGACTGAAGCAGGAATACTGCAGTAACCATGACAACGGCCGTAATACTGTGACGTAATTATTGATCAGAAACAACTTGTCCTCCAGCGTCAAAATAAGAGTGTGATTCCTAACATGCGTCACAATCAAATTCTTTTTTAAAATCAAGTAATTCTGTGCTCCCTGACAGGAAGTACTGCAAAACCCGTTCTTAACCAGATGTCGTAAACCACCACTTTATGACCTGGAGGTCAAATCACAGCTGAGTTATGCCATCTTCGGATCTAACCTCTGACCTTAATGAAAGTATGTAACTAAAGGAAAAAAGAATTTTGTGAATTGTAAGACATCTGTGTAGTTACCCAGCATGCACCTGGCTTCCACGTGTCTTTAGATAACTGCGACATGTTTAGGCTGTGCTTACCTTCACATTTCAGGCCCTGGCGAACGAGCCCCCACAGCATCTCGCCGCAGTCATCGCAGAAAGCCGGCGCCTTGTAGGAATGCACGTACAGCGCGTGAGGCCGGATCTGGACGTCCTCGGCTGTGGCCAGAGCTGGAACCAGGAAGAAGAAAAAAAGGTTTCAGGACGGACACGAGAGCAGAACACAACTGTTCCCGCTTACATTTTTAGCTCCGTTTGTGGTTAAACACATTCCAAATGATGACAAATCTAAAGTAACAAAACATGGTCACCGGGTATTATGAGGACTTTGGACGAGGTCTGTCTGTCCTCAGCGTCAGTCCAGTCCTATAACTGCAAGGGTCTCAACATCACAGGGAGCGTTCTTGGGACACAGACCATGGACAGGTTCAAAGATGGCTAACCGTGACCTATTTTAAGGGTCAAAAGGTCACATTCTTCCTACACACCTTTTCATTGATTACATGCTCGTACGGATGAGGGGACTTTAGCACTGCGTTCTATTTTTTTTTTTCTTTTTAGTTTGTAAACGTCACGTTGACAGCTGAACTCCAGTCGGATCCTTTAAGATTACAAAATCCTTATTGATCGTAAGGTCGGAGCAGCAGATTGAATCAGGAATCCACTTTTAAAAATAAAAATATAGAACGGCGTGCTAACGTACCCTCGGCCGTATGAGCATGTAATCAATGAAAGAGTGTGTAGGAAGAATGATCCTGGAAGTTTGGAATGTTTTAATGTTCCTTAGAGAACAGAAACTTCAGTAATGGATCCAGATCCAAACCAGGTTTTATGTGTCCTGTGTTGTGGACTGGTGCTTGCTTTCATCCACCCTGGATCAGCTTTTCAGGAATAGACTTTTTTCAAAAAGCCACCCGTCACTCTGTCAGTGAAAGTGATTCAGAATCCACATCTGGATCCTGATCTGCACCAGCATTAATCAGGTTCTTCTGTTTGACGTTTTGTGACGTATCCTGAGACACAAGAACTCACAAATCATCAAATAAAAGAAACGAGTTCTGATCCGGGACGAGAAACCGATTCGGTGATACGGATGTCAACGGTGTCAGTCTGCACGTTCTGCAGGAGCAGGAAGCGGTTGTGGTTTTACGCCACGTGTGCTCTGGAGTACGACTTCTCCATTTGGCGTCAGCTGTTCTTGTGTCACAGCCCGTCGACAGCAGCTCAGGAAGCAGCAGTGCTACATGCCATGTTCTGGTTGGAGCGTTCAGGAGGAAACGAGATGTGGTCTGACCTCGCCACTTTCTCACAGCGGTGGGATTAACGTGACAGCTGGAGGACGAGTGAAAGTGCAGATAAAACAACCCAGAAATGATTTTAAATAAAAAGAAAAAAAAAAAAGCCTCTGGAGTTGCTGTGAAAGAGAAATGATCTGAAGCTGCATCTGTGTGGGTCGGGACTAAATAAGACAAAGTAAACAAGATTTGTGTGTCATCTGCTTGAACAAACTCCAGAAAAGCACAAAACCGATGATATCGTGACACACAAAAAAAAGAATTGTGTCAGGACACGGTTTCAAAATTAACGAATGTTTTATGTTATTGATTCTTATGATGATTGTTTATCGGTTTTATTTGTCAGTTACTCTGCAGAACAGCAAAATGTGGCATGAAAAAAAGGTGACGTCATCAAATAAGTTGTTTGGTTCAATAAGCCCTCAAAAAATCCCCAAAATGTTTATTTTTAATCATCACTTAAAAGCAGTTTAGTGTGGACGTGTAGATGATGACAAATCAAACCAGTTTAAAGAATCTGCAAAGCATCAGGTTCCAGTTTGAAACCAGATTCATTCAACCTCAAACTACAACACATTTATTATTTGAAGCCTGTCGAACATTTAATAAAAATATCTGGTTTCAATCACTTTTATCTTAAATAAAACAGAAAATGAACAAATCCAGTCATTTGACAACATGACTCATTTAATTGATACATGACTCAAATGATTAATTGGTTGATGATTTTCATATTGATTGACTTTCAGTTATTGTGTGGTTTTGGTTTGAATGTGATTTTGGGATTTGACCCTGAGGCCACCGGCCCAGGACCGCTGTGGTTAACTGACTGACCAGACAGCACCACCTCCACCAGGTCGCCCTCGCGGATCTCCTCGGCCGCCGTCACACGCTGCAGCACGTTGTCAGAGGTCAGGTCATGGCGGAACAGCAGGATCTTGTCAAACATTCCAAAAAATCCACACTCTGGAAACTGAAGAGGAGAGGAGGAGGTCAGGAACGCCTTTAAACTTTAAATAATCTGAAATAAACATGTGCAGCTCTGTGGCATCACACGCCGACAACAACCCTGAAGTTAAAGGTCATTGAGGTTGAGCTCAACACAAAATACTGAAAGGTTTTATTCCAGTTATGAATAAGGTGCACTCGGAGAGTGACCACAGGAACCTCTGATGTGAGCGGGAAGATCTAAAATGATTTAAGTTCTCGTCTGCAGGGTTCAGATCGAAGAACAATCAGCCAAAGTCTCACATGATCCAGGTCCAAAAACCACCCAGAGGTCGGGCAGAAATCACCGTGTGTGTGTGTGTGTGTGTGTGTGTGTGTGTGTGTGTGTGTGTGTGTGTGTGTGTGTGTGTGTGTGTGTGTGTGTTGGGGTTCATCAGCCACCGTGACGCTGTATTAGCAGGATGTTAGCAGCCTGCGGCGTTAGCAGGAAGTTAGCAGCCTGCAGTGAGGATTGTGCAGACTGAGAGCAGGAAACCCGAGCGACAAGTGAGGAGGCAGAAATGAGCTGCGGCGGAGGTTCTGGGATCGACAGACACTGCGGCCGTCAGTCAGTGCCGCTTCTAAACAGAACGGACAGGAACCGTGTGATCCAGACAGTCACGGAACCAAAATAACACGTCCAAAGAAGTGAGCTGGTTTTATTGTTGAACCGGGTCAGAGGAACCACCTGTTGCCGGGTTCAGTTAATGGAGACTTTATTAACGCTGATCCGTCAGTGCAGTTTAATCCTCCATTAAGAGCTCAGCTTTTACAACCCCTGGCAAAAATGATGGAATCACCGGCCTCGGAGGATGTTCATTCAGTTGATCAATAACTGCTATCAGTTGATAGCAGATCAATAAGTACACATCCCTGTTCGTAATGTCATAAGGCGTCTTTCCGTTGCGCAAATTGAAGCAGCGACTTGAAAAACTCTCAAATATTTCAGAAAAGGTTTTCACGCCTGCATTAGGTGGTTTTTCAGGTGATTTGAAGAACTGCTGTTACAGGTCACATGACGTCCAGAAAGTTTCACGACATCCTAAAATACACATGATGGTACGAGTGGATGAAGTAAGACACGGAGAGGTTCCTAAACGTGATAAAGAACATGTTACACACAACTAAACTGTAATATTTAGTGAGGTTTTCCTTTCAGTCACTACAAAACTTGCGAGAACTTCGCTAGAATGATGGTTCTTGCAAGAAATGCTATTTTTTGCAATTATTATTTCAATCCCAACTGTTCTAAGTATCTGGAATAAAATTTTATTTCATGTTTTACTCTTCGAGACTCACACGAATCGCAGATTTTGCAGAGTAATCACAACAGATTTCTTACACCCGCACAACATGAAACATGAAGGTTAAGCGGTGGTCTTGAGATCAGAGGATCCTCAGGCAAGGTCCTTAATGCCCAAGTTGCTCCTGGTGTGCATGGCAGCACCCTGACATCCATGTGTGAATGTGAATCCTCACTGTAAAGCACTATATCAATGCAGTACATTTACCGATTAGTTACCAATAAGAACCACTGATTAAAATTATTATTACCGCTGTGAGGTGATAAGGAAAATACTACAACCCCTGGCAATAATTATGGAATCACCGGCCTCAGAGGATGTTCATTCATTTGTTTAATTTTGTAAAAAAAAAAAAAAAAAAAAGCAGATCACAGATATGACACAAAACTAAAGTCATTTCAAATGGCAACTTTCTGGCTTTAAGAAACACTATAAGAAATCAGGAAAAAAAATTGTGGCAGTCAGTAACGGTTACTTTTTAAAAAAATATGGACTCACTCAATTCTGAGGAATAAATTATGGAATCACCCTGTAAATTTTCATCCCCAAAATAACACCTGCATCAAATCAGATCTGCTCGTTAGTCTGCATCTAAAAAGGAGTGATCACACCTTGGAGAGCTGTTGCACCAAGTGGCCTGACATGAATCATGGCTCCAACACGAGAGATGTCAATCTGGAGCCAGATTGATGAAGAGTACTGTTTGTCACTCATTAAGTCCATGCCTCAGAGACTGCAAGCTGTTATAAAAGCCAGAGGTGGTGCAACAAAATACTAGTGATGTGTTGGAGCGTTCTTTTGTTTTTCATGATTCCATAATTTTTTCCTCAGAATTGAGTGATTCCATATTTTTTTCCTCTGCTTGGTCTAAAAAAGTAACCGTTACTAACTGCCACAATTTTTTTTCCTGATTTCTTATAGTGTTTCTTAAAGCCAGAAAGTTGCCATTTGAAATGACTTTAGTTTTGTGTCATGTCTGTGATCTGCTTTTTTTCTACAAAATTACACAACTGAATGAACATCCTCCGAGGCCGGTGATTCCATCATTTTTGCCAGGGGTTGTACTCACAGACATAAAACCACTTTGTCTGACTGAGTCAGAACCTGCTTCATGGAACTGAAAGTAGTTCAGGAGCCAATGTTTGGTTCTACTTCAGATTAGTACGGCCGTGTTCACAGTGACTCTCAGAGCCAAAATATCTCTGGTGGAAAAGCAAAAAACTCAGAACCACTGGGACCCAAATGGGCCCAGCTGTGACCTTCGACTTTCAGGTCAGTTGTGACCTTTGACCTTCAGGTCGGCACTGGAGCAGGTGAGATAATGACCTTTTAATCTGTGCAGCATGGAGACTGAATCAGAATAATCCGGATCACAAACAGCCACTGCTGCAGAAACACAAGTTAAACTGTAATTTTATAAAATAACATCTTTAATTGTTCTGTATTAAAACAATCACATTTTACTGCAGCAGCAACACGAAGAACAAACACAGCAAACAGTAAAAAAGAAGCTTTTCAGCACCAATAAAACTCTTCAGCTCCACCCATGCACACGTGCAATAAACCACCAGCAGCGCCGCCACAGTGGCCTGATGGGAAATCTGCGGGTAAACAGGAAGCTGCTGGTGTTTAATGTGAAGGTTTAGGTTTATTGGTGACAGTGATGCAATTCTGCTTTTTAGTTCTCATGAAGATGATGATGAACTCGCCGGATGCAGTTTGACACACGACAGGGAAGCAAAACTAAAATCAGTGGAAACACTGAGAAGTGAACCGCCAAACTCCCACTGGAGCGAAAATCATCTCCACCGTGACGCAAAGAAAAACAAAACAAAACCAAAAACACAAAACTGAGCACAGAAACTTGATAAAAGACGAGTTTGGGAAATATTTCACATAGTTTTACTAAAAATTAATAAATGTCAGAAAATACCACCAAATCCGATAAAATGAATTTAAAAAATCGAATGGAGTTAAACACGTTTCACTCTTTAAATACTTCAAACAAAATACTTCAACTATGACAAATAATACTCTTAATGCTGCTGTTATTATTACAATACTACAGTTAATACCAATATTTATCTGCTGCTACGACCACAGCTGCTCCTCCAGTACTGCTCAGGTACCGTTGCCTGTAACAGTACTACTTAGCAGAGTACCACAGCTGTTGGTACTATTAGTAAAATAGTACTGCAAAATACTATTTTACTACAGAAACTCGGTCATTAAAAAAAACAAAAAAAAAAAAACCTGATGAACATGTGTGTTTATTTGAAGCTCAAAGTTTTGACCAAAAATGCAAATTTTTATGTTTTCAAAGCTCAAGGTCAAAGGTCAAATGTATTTTTTGTGACTTGTGCTTCCATCTGAAATGAACACAGTCCACACGTGGCACGATGCCCTGAATGGTGAGGATGACGGCGGCTGTTAGATTTGGTGTCAAATCCGAACTCTGATGGTTAAATGTGCACTCAGCTGTCTTCACCAGTTTTTATTGATTCATCTGTCGTTCTTCTTCTTGTGTGTAAATATTTTGCTGCTCATTGACTTTTTTTAATTTTAATTTAATTTCAATTTATTTTCATTTATATAGCGCCAAATAGAGAACAGAGTAAGGTCTGACCTTACCAACCCCCAGAGCAACAGTGGTAAGAAAAACTCCCTCTGAGGAAGAAACCTCAAGCAGACCAGATTCAAAGGGGTGACCATCTGCTTGGGCCATGATACAGACACAAATTACAGAACAATTCACAAAACGAATATACAGGAAATGCTGAAACATTTGCAAAAACAAAACACTGGTTTTGTTGTTTGCAGGCTGATTCCTTTAGACTGACGTACTAAAGTGAAGTTCACGCCATAAACATCCAGAAAGATTACGAAATTAGGAAAATCTGCACTCGGTGGAATGAGTTCAAACTTAAAACTGATCAGAGAACCCGACAGGGCGGTGACGTGTTTGGTGTTAGCGGTGTGCTCGAGAAGGACAATCCGCGATTACAGGAATAATTTCTAAATTTTCACTGGCGTCTGTGGAAATTTTGGATTCACATGCGGTAAGATGGTGAATTTTCATCCATGTGGTCTGGCAAAATGGGTGCGGCTGGAAGCTTGGTGACATCACAGCTTGTCGCTGTGAAGCTAACTGTGCACGAATAACATCACACCTGTGAGCTTAAATTATTCAGTGAAATTAGAATCACTAGCTGATGAACACATTTATAGAATGTTTTATTTTTGTTTGGAAATGAGCTCAGCAAGTTCACAAACCAACTTGTGCTACTTAGCCAAGTCTCCTTGTCTTCCTTCCACTGTCCAGATGTCATACCCAGTACTGTCCTAGCTGTCTCCCTCACAACATCTGCAGTACTTTTCCAGTTGTCCAAAATTGCTTCCCCTCCAACTAGTGCTTCTCTCACCTGCTCGCTAAATTTCACACAACAGTCTTCCTCCTTCAGCTTCCACCATCTGATCCTTTGTTGAGCTCTCACTCTCTTCTTCTTCTTTACCTCTAAAGTCATCCTACAAACAACCATCCTGTGCTGTCTAGTGACACTCTCTCCTGCTACCACCTTACAGTCTCTGATTTCTTTTAGCTTGCATCTCCTATAAAGAATGTAGTCCACCTGTGTGCACCTTCCTCCACTCTTATATGTTACCCTGTGCTCCTCCCTTTTCTTAAAGCAGGTATTCACCACAGCCATTTCCATCCTTTTTGCAAAATCAACTACCATCTGTCCTTCCCCATTCCTATCCTTGATACCATATCTACCCATTACTTCCTCATCACCTCTGTTCCCTTCACCAACATGCCCATTTAAGTCTGCTCCTATCACCACTCTTTCATGCTTGGGCACACTCTCCACCACCTCATCTAACACACTCCAGAAATCTTCTTTCTCCTTCATCTCACAACCTACCTGTGGGGCATATGCACTGATGATATTCATCATCACCCCTTCAATTTCCAACTTCACACTCATCACCCTGTCAGACACTTGCTTAACCTCCAACACACTTTTAACATACTCTTCCTTTAAAATGACCCCAACACCATTTCTCTTCCTGTCCTCACCATGGTACAACAAGGTGTACCCCCTGCTGATGCTCCTGCTCTTACTTCCCTTCCACTTGGTCTCTTGCACACACAATATGTCTACCTTTCTCCTCTATCATGTCGTCCAGCTCTCTCCCTTTACCAGTCATACTGCCAACATTCAAAGTCCCGACTTTCACATCCACTCTTCTAGTTTTCCTCTTCTCCCGCTGTTTGTGGACATGTTTGCCTCCTCTTCTTCTTTGTTGCCCAGCAGTAGCCCAATTTCTCCCGGCACCCTGTTGGGCAATAGCACCGATGGTGGATGTTGTTAAACCAGGACTCAACTGATCCAGTATGGAAATTCAATTTGTAATCTACATCTTTATTTTGGCTTGTTTTACCCTGGATGCCCTTCTTGATGCAACCCTACTCATTTACCCAGGCTTGGGACTGGCACTCAGAATGTACTGGCTGCCATGTGGCTGAGTTAACAGCCCAAAATAAACATTTCAAGTTGTTTCAAGAAACATTTCACCAACTTGAGTAAAATGTTGAAATTAATTTAAATGTCCTGTAAAATTTCTCTGAGAATACTCATTTGATCAGAAAGTCTAATCAGATGATGGTGAAAAAATTGGTGAATTTGTGGAGTCCATCCTGCAAAACGCTCCAGTGAGGTTTTTTAGTTATTGTTATTTATTTATTCCATTTTAATATAAGGTAAATCTACTGAGGATTCAGTTTTCAATAAACTGAGTCTCACCTGAAACACAAATTACATTTTGGGGCAGATCCATCATGGGGGGGGGGGTCCATGAAAGGAAAAGTAAAAATTGTTTGTGTGACTGAATAAAGAAAATCATCAGTGTCGGAGTCACAAGGTTTCCAAACAACACTGACTCATTCACGCTTTTCACCTGAACTACTCTCTGTCCTTGGTAACCATGGAAACCAACACAGCTGATGGGAGAGAGGGATGGAGGGTGCAGATGCTTCATGTTGCCATGGTGATGGGGAGATGTGGTCCCTGTGATGATACACTTACACTTTTTTAAAATCTTATTCTAAAATATTCTTGTTCATTGATGTTTTTTGTTTTATCACATTGTGTCCGTGTCCAGAATATTACAGTTCTGTTCTCCTCAAGGTCGCCACCAAATACTACTACTACTGTTTCTATTACTGTAAGTAATACTACTTTAATATTTCCACTGCATATTCTCCATAAAGCATGTGATATTACTACTGATGGCACTAGAACTATTGATACTATAGTACCAGTACTGCAAACTGTACTATTGCTGATACTACTACTATAGTAGTATCAGCAATAGTACAGTTTGCAGTAGTAGTACTACTACTACTGCAGGAGTAAGTGAGGATAACAAACATGTGTTGTTGTTGGATGTTGTACTTTTTGTTTGGATGTTGTGGTTGTAACTCAGTTAACTGCTGAGTCATTGTTTATAAAAAGGTCAAAGGTCAATCATGTTTTCACATGTTTTTGGTTTGCGATTATTTAAATAACAACCAAGATATTGAAGTGAAATTGGTATGAGAATAACCTTTATTGACTGTTGCTTACACTGACGGTTTTCACCTCTGTTTCAGGCGTGTGCAGAACCTCTTCAACGTCACGCGTGTGCACAGATGTCTTAAAAAATGGAGACATGCGTTTGAAAGGACGTGCTGTTAGTGAATTCCTCATGATGGAGGGTTGTGCCCCCGTGGACATTTATGAATGTTTCTATGGCGATGACTGTGTGGAGGCCAATACAGCCAGGAGGTGGGAGGAGTTTGAAGGGCGAAAATCTTGCCATGACGAGTCTACATGACCAGGCCTGTAGGGGGCGCCCCATAACAGCCACAGATACACAGCATCAAGTTATGCGATGCCAAAGTAATCAACATGGAACATGGTGACACTGTCGACTCCGAGCGATATGTGGACACTTTGTAAAATCTGCATGCACGCTTGAAGCAGGTTCATCCTGGAAAAGACGCAATTCTTTTACACGACGCATTGCAGCGGCTGAAATCTTACTGCGCCCGCTGTAAGGTCCGGGTCTCACACCTTCCCATGGGACACCGTTACACCAATGATGTAATGATGCGAGCAGAGAGGACACCTGCGTTCTGATGGAGAACATTCCAAACTTTAAGCAGAGATCAGATTCCTGTGAGTTTTCTTGCTTGTTATTGAAATAATCGCATATAAAGCTGAACTTTTCAGTCGAGCCTCGTGTTTTTAGAGTTTTGAGGAATGTTGCACAGATTAAAAACTCTGTTTGATTTCAGTTCTTTTGAATTTGTCTGATGTAAGATTGCAGACTTTACGTGCTGGAATTCTGCTCCGCCCTCTGAATGATACTTTGTAGGAGAAACAAAGAATTTCGGGATGAAATGGGAAAACAAAAACTTAATGATTAAAATGTGATGCTGATGCACACTGACGGTGTGTGAACATTTTTACCTTCTGATCCACAACAGAACAGACGAGCTCTTTGATGATAGACAGTGATAGCTCGCCAGGGTCAAGGGTCACCGCCTCCCTGGTGAGTCCGATCTGCAGCAGGAAGGAGATGCCGTGGGCGGAGCCTTGTGAGTTGGTCCGAATCGAAACGGTCTGGCTGCTGCTGGATAGTCGCCTGCAGATCGTAGCCGGAGGGTTCGGTGATGGAGCCGGAGTGGGCGGGATTGTCTGGAGGGGCTGCGGCAAGGTCGGCGGCGGTGGGCTGTTGTCAGCTGACATGCTGCGTTACCTCTGAGGGATGGTGTCGGTGAACGACATTAAAAAATAAAATTAAATAATAGTGTTTCCAGTCTCCTTCGCCTCATTTCAGATTTTTCATCCTTTGAGCAAAATTTCCCGTCAACAGCAAACATATGTGACGTAGAAATAAACCACAGAATCAAAAGTTCATCAAAGGTATCACCACAAAGTGAAGTCCTCAGGCGTCGGCCACGGACTCGAACACCAGAGGTGTCAAACTGGCAGCCCGGGGGCTGAACACAGCATTTCTCACCGCGTGGCCTGCGTGCTAATATGACAGAGCTGCACAACGTTACAGTCACATGTCAGTGAGTGTGCCAGTCATGAACTGTTTCAAATGTACTAAATGAAAGTTCTCAGTTATCATGAAAATGTTTATGGATAAAAGGAACAAAAAGGTCTATCAGTTTAAATTTCAATAGAGATGATTTACAGTTGGATTATATCCTTTAAATGTCACTAAAATGCAAATAAAGTGGTTTTAAAATGGACTCATACCAATTAAAATCAGATTATCTCTAATTTAGTCAGATTAAACACAGGTGTTGAGTTTGAGTTTTTTTTTTTTTAACAGAATTCCAACTAGTTTATAAACACTTTGCTTTTAAAGAAGTAATTTAAGTCCTCTACTGTTCTGGGTGTAAAAACCATAAGAAAGCTCCAAACCAGTTTAACTAAAATAAAGGCGAAAAGGAGCAAATCCACACACATTCAACACCCTGAAGTCAAAACCTGATCAGTTTTTCTTTTAATCTATTTTGGGGTTTTTTGTTTCTTTTTCTCAAATGAATATAGATAGCTTTAAAAGAATTAATAATGTCAAAGTATTACATGAACGCTATTAACTAAGCAGCTATGAATCAGCCGTTAACGTCAGTTAGTAGCAGTTAATATCCGTTACCTCTGGCAGCATCTGTTTTTTTCTTTTTTTGCGCTTCCTAACGCAGGAAAAAAAAGCGTCCAAACTGCACGTTTAAGTCTCGTTCAGCGGCTGTTCAGCAGCTCCGACCGGACCCGGTTCGTTCACGTGACTCGGTTCGAAGGTTCTGCCAGTTTATGATGTGTGTCTAAGGTCCAAACTTGGGATGTGATCGAGCGTCGGCTGATCTGACCGCAGCGGAGCGCTGACAGACGTCTCACTCTGAGCAAACTACGGAACACCGGACCAGAACAACAGCACAGACAGACGTCTCACTCTCAGCAAATGATCGAACATCGAACCAAAACGTCCCAAAACTAGTCTTATGTTGTTGTTGTTTTTTTTCTGGGAGGGGGGGTGCAATTATAACAACAACCAGAAGTAGGAAACATGTAAAAAGCACACATTCTGGGGAGTTTAATTATTCTGAGGTACATCCGAAATACAAATGAAAAAAGTGACAATTCAACAAAAATATTTTTTTACATTTATCCTGCTCGTTGGTGCTGCGTCTCGTAACATGGTTTTAATGTTGAATTTAATAGTATAGAACTAGAACTAGATAATTATTGTGATTGCAAATGTGTTCCAGTTCAGATGGTTCCAGTTTCTGAAAACAAGTTATTCGATTAATTTTACATTTTTACAACCAAAGTCCCCCCCCCCCCCCCCCGTGTGTGTGTGTGTGTGTGTGTGTGTGTACTTTAGAACACATAAATGTCATACTCAAAAACCTTCTTAAAACGTTTAAATGTGTTCTTGTACATTTTGAATGTGTGTTGGTGAGATGAGTTTTTAAAATGATCAAAATGTTATATGATGATTAATGTCTAAATAAGTTGATTTATGAGTGAAGGAGGAGCTGATGGGTGATTGTTATTACTATAAAGTTCTAATCAGCTGCTTCTGTATAAAACTATCTGTTTGACCTTTTGTTTGTTAGATGTTCCAGTTTCATGTGGCGTCTTAATATAACTGAACTGAATGAATCCAGTCAGGATGATCAGTTTGCTTTTGGTCTCAGAACAACCAATTCAAAACCTACGTAATTATCCATTTTATATGTTGGTAATCTGAAATAATGAGATAATTTTTGAAAGTTTTATTTAAAAAAAAAACACTTATTGTTCAAAATAAAGAATTTGGTTTGCCTGAGAAATAAATTTTATTGCATGAGCTATATTTGTTAGTTTTGTGTTTCAGATGGACTCATCTTTTCAACACACGATCTTTGTGTGATACCTGCTTTCATGTTCAGACAAATGTCGCCATCTACTGATGGGACCAGGAAACACAACATTACATTTTAAAATGAATAAACGGTCAAACAAAACGTTTTCGAAGTTTTCTATGTGGAAAACAGCAAATATTTACAAATAAATTGCGGAAGGAAAAATATGATAAATTATGTTTTTCTCAGCAGTGGAAATGCAGTTCCAAGACAAAACACAAAATATCAATTGAATTGATTAGTGCTAAAACGATTTCTTGAGGAAAAAAATTGCAAAGCTTGAGTGATTCCAGTTTATTCTTGCTATATTATTATTATTATTATTATTATTATTATTATTTATCATCACTGGAAAAGTATTGATTCTGACAAAGCAATGAACAGGATGACGTCACATTGAGCTCCAAGCTGTAGTTACATTTCTGATAAACAAAAACTTTAAAACATGATGTTAAAATTTCTGAATATTTCTTTTAACTCATTTTTTTCTAAGTAGAGCAGCATTCATTAAAGTGCTCCAGTTTTAACTACTATTTTTAGTTCCTGCGGAATATCTTGTAACATAGATTCTAATCCAGCACATCTGCACCTGGTTCTGGACTTTAGAGGATGGGTCAGGGAACCGGGTCCTCGCTGACTTCTGGGTCTTCTTTCCTCAACGCATTTAAAAGTGGAAACGATCTTTGAATGTGAAGCAACTAAAATCATGTTTAGAGAATCAGGTGTCAAATAATACAAATGAATAATTATTCAAATGTTTTGTGTTGTTATTTGGTCGATCAGCAGAGGGCGCTCACGATCCCTGCTAATGTTGTTGGTGTATCGGTTAAAAAGTTTGGTACTTTAGTAAATTATGACTAAACTAATGCAGTTTGCCCTTGTTCCGGTTTGGCTCTTTGAACGCGAGACAAATATTTTGGGCCCCAATCATCGGTGGGGGAAAAAAAAAGAGTTAATTTCTGATGTCGGAACTTCGACAGCCCCTGGGGGGGGGCGTGGCTAAGTGGGCGGGTATCTTGAAACCCGCCCCCCTCGCCGCTGCGCTCCTACGCGCCCGTTTTGTGCGGCGGGTCGTTGCAGCGTTTGTGCGCTCAACAAATGAATGATGTTTAATTAAGAGTTGAATTAGTCCGGAGGCCTGACAGACGACGTGTGTTCGTTTGGAGAAATGGAGGCTGTGAGTTTGTGGAGCCCCCAGCAGGTGGTGGACTGGATGAGAGGTAAAAAAAAAACAAGAAACAACGACATGTTGGCATCGAAACCGCGACGTTTTACAGCTGTGGTTAAGTTGCACTGTCGCATCGTCATTAAGTGAGATAAACGCACACTCGGTTACGGTTTGATCAGGTGTTTTTAGTTTCCAATAAAATTAGTCTGTTTGCGAATATCATCATCACATATGTCGCTAACTGTACTGTTAATATTATGTATCTCAACTGTTTTCACCATTTTAAAGGTGTTTTTTGATATATCAATATTTTATCTACAATAAACACTAAAATTAAATGTTATAAGTGTAACAAATTAAAGTTTGACAAATGAAAATGTATTTCTTATTTGAGTAATTGAATGACTTCATTTAAAATTTCGATTGTTTATGGTGTTTTTTTGTTGTTGTTGTTGTTGGGTTTGTTGTTTTGTTTTTTGGCCCATAAACTGTTTAATAGGTGTGTGTGTGTGTGTGTGTGTGTGTGTGTGTGTGTGTGTGTGTGTGTGTGTGTGTGTGTGTGTATTCAGTTTTAAGGTTCGTTTAATAATAACTACAGCACTGTAGAGTGCAAACCTTTGCCAACATTAGTTTCCAATTCCTCAAATTTTTACCTTGAAAATTATTTTCAAGGTCAAAGTCCTGTTAGAAGTGACTTTTCATAAGATAAAATGTAATACAAAATATAGATCAAAAGGGCTTTTCAGTGTTAAATTCAAATATGGCCTAAATCCACAATACGGATCAGATGTGGGTCAAACTTAGTCATATATATATATAATGTGTGTGTAAAAATACCTGAAAAATTGTAGGTTTCACCCTGTTCACAAAGAAACGGGTGAAAACTGAAATATCCGCTCAACTTCATTGGCAGAGTTAATAATAATAATAAAGATAAAATAATAATGCGGTGGTATTGTGGTGATGGGTTTGGGGTCAGTGTGGTGATTAGTGTTTCCAGAGCAGAAGGTTCCTGGTTCAAGACCACCCCTGTCCATTGCTCCATGTGATGTGGAGTTGCGTCAGGAAGGTCATCCTGCATACACACAGAGCCCTAACAGGTCCTCGGTAGAGAAGCTGAAAGAACTCGGTATTGCCATATTGGGTTTGGAGTGTCTGTAGATTTGGACCATGAAGATGCCATGTCCAGCTTCTTGTCCTCAAAGTTTATGTTCAGTTAGCTGTGGGACAGCTCGTGTTCTGTCTTACTGTATCATCATCAAACTTGGACTCTAACCAGTGTCCTCAGGTGAGGACTGGATGTCTTTGGTCCCAGGTCTCTGTGGAGGATCTTTGGGTCCTGCTGGAATGACTTTGTGTCCAATGAACGGTTACTTAGTGAGACTCAGATGAGGAGGATCGCTGACTGTGAGGGAACATCAGACACCACATTTAGTCTGTGTGGGGACTTTTGTCCGGACATGATCCAGGACACAGGTGTCTTAGTGTTCAGGACCCCAGAGACTGGAGGAGGTCAATGTTTGACTTGACCAAGGACACGCCCACATGCTACCTGGCTGCAGCAGGTAGATGTCTCCTTTGGAGAGGTGGGGCTGGACCGGTTGTCTGTCTGGGTGGTTCCTGTCTGAGACCTGGGGCGGTTCTGTGGTGATGGTTCCAGCACATGCTTCCAGACTTGACTTGGTCTGGTCCTCAAGCAGTGTCATAATTACTTTGTGCTCAGTATTTTTTAATGATCTTGAATATATATAAATATAATAACTAATTACTTTATGACTGATCAGAATAACTGACATCAAAAATAATTCATCTGCTTGGTGTTAACTAGTTAACCTCATGTAATTAGTTAAGTTTAGTTTGCAGCAGTTTATGTTAAAGTCAAATCAGAACCAAGAAAACTGACATTTACTTTGAAATGAAACTTTTCAGCTTGG
>NC_047123.1:33679851-33767351 GCF_902500255.1 Thalassophryne amazonica | reverse complement strand
ATGTGTCTAAAAGCTCTTATTCAGTGTCCACCTAGATGTTTCTGCTAACTCATCTCTCACTTTAATACCTGCATCTCATGAGATGACATGAGATGATGAGTGGAAGAAGATGGTGATGGCTTGAAGAGTGCAAGAAGTATAACTGAAAGATTTTCCATCACATTTCAGGTTGTTGTCCCAGCTGAACATGTTCAATCATAGCTGGACAAACTCTCTCCTTGTTGCATCCAAGATGTGGCCGGAAGACAGAGAAGACATGCTTCTAAGCATATGGGAGGAGTTGCCCTGCTTGTGTGAGCTAACCATGGGTCTGTCTGCAAAGACTTATGACGGTCAATTGCGTAAAGTCGGCCTCGGGTGGACTGTTGGTGTCGTATGTAAATGAGAAGCACAGCGTCTTCACATCCACTTGTAATAGTCGAGTTATTGTTGTGTCTGTAGTAGCTGTGGCGGCGTGCACCCCCCCCCCCCCCCCCCCCCCACACACACACACATTCCCTTAACACCGGCCCACCCGTAAAGAACCACGGGCACATTTGTGATGTTTATCCAGCTGTGAAACGCAGCGCCGATGTGATTTAAACACTAAGACTGGAAGGTTTTTGGATTTCGTTTAGCTTTTATGCAGCTCTAAGATATTGTTTTGCAGCGTGTGAGCGAAGCAAATTGATGAAGCAAATTGCCGCATTCAGACAAAACTGTAAAAGTGTTTGTAAGCCTCATCTCTTACAGTCTGCAGTCATAAATCACCAGCACAGCTAAAAGCGCCCCCCATATTACTCGCCTGGGAAGTTGACAGACAATGACAATTGGTTGAAAAGGCAACTTAAGCAAGGATTGATTGTCACAGGGATAATGTTTCATTTCTTTTGTTGCAGTGGGGTAAGCGACCTCTTGACCTCTTCAAACCCTCCTCCTAAATCAGTTGCTGTGATGTGGATCACATTCCTCGCTGTTTACATTATTCCCCCCCCCCCCTCGCTCCTCGACACTGCCACCATGCTTTCACACCTGTCCCGTCACGTCTGAGGAAGGAAACTGTGATACATTTTCAGCGTGGAACAGAAAGGCCTTTGTGTGGGTCAGGAGGGGGCTCTAACATTCAAACACATCCATGCCTGTATATACTGATGCACAGCTGAGCAGTGGCCCACACAGATTCAAACGGTGAGACACACATTCGTGCACACATCCAACGGGCTGTCAAACCCATCACAGGAGTGAGTTACGACACTGGTGGAAGTGTCTGAACACGGAGGGGGAAGATTCCAGCGCTGTAACGTGTGATAGATGAGGGAAAATTGAGGAGTAGAAAGTTCTCCGTCACTCACAGATGACACAGAACCAGACGGTAGACGGGGACAGTCATGCTTTATGTTTCACACGTGGGTTTAGTTACACTATGATGTCAGAAATTAATCTGCTGAGTTTCTCACTGTAACAGGGATTTTTTTTTTTTTTTTAACAGTTTTTCTTATCACAACATGACATTTTCACATTGCTGCAAGGAGGGGGGGGCAGGCGTGGTGTCCTGGGGGTCTAAACAAACATGAGCTGCCTCCAACCAGCAGGAGGCGGTGTGTGCATGGGATCAGCATCTGTGGATGACTCGTTTTGGCCGCAGTGTGGGGTTAAGGGGTTTTGGTGGTCCTAGGTGGGGCATTGGCCAGCTCCTTTTGTGGGGTTTCGGGGCCTCTGTGTCATCAGGACTGGGGGGGTTGTGTTCTGCATCTCATACTCATGCTGGATTTTGTGATGCACCTTTATGTGGCGTGGCCAGTCTGTGGCCTCTTATTATTATTCTGTGCCCTTGGACAAGACTATGTGCCATGTCCCAGTTCACCCAGCTGTAAGTGGGTACCGGCCTTGGCTGGACAAGTGATGACCTGCGATAACCTCACGTCCCATCAAGGGAGAATTGTAAACTCTCATCCGTTTCACGCAACACAAGATTCAAGATGGATGCATTTACAGAAATGCAGCACAGCCTAAGTTCTACCAGAGGACTCAGATCTCTAAGCAGTCAGTCAGGATTGGTTAATTAATACCAGCTTTAATCTCTAAATGCAGCAGGTGTTTCCTATGAGTCATCAACTCTAAAACCAATAGCAACTATGCACATTCCTCTAAACATCAGTGTTCTCACTCACCTCTTGCTGTTTACAGATCACTGACAAGACATTCCCTCCTCTTCCCCTGCCATTTCCACAGGAAGGATTTGTGATCGTCTCAAGTCTAACACTCTGCCATGATGGGGACCTGCACCAAATGTAATACTCCATCAACCATAACATTCTCCACATCATCTTTTTGCATTAAAATGATCACCTTTAACTTGCCTTCTGAGTCTTTCAGGTAGAAATAACTGATACCTGTTGCCTGAGTTTCATGTCTGGATGCAAAGTCTGTTAATTCATTGACATCATGGATTACGACATGGCTATGGAATTACTTCATTGTATATATAGGCAGCGTTTTATGATGGTTCCATCTCAAGGTCTGATTGCTGTCGGAGGGAGGTTGCTCTCAAAATGAGGCAAAACAAGGTTTTTAGAGTTTATACCCACATTTATGCAACAGTGCTTTATTTGCATTTCTGTAATCAACACTTTAAAAGCTGAACTGGTAGTAATACTGCTGCCGTTTATAGATAATAAAAGCATTTTTAAACATTTATTTTCAATGAACTCATGTTGTCTTTAATTTCAGACTAACAGCACAGGAAGCTTTCATTTAATCCAAAGTGTTGCTCTCCTTCCAGAAACTGCATTATAGCAGCAGTTCTGGAAGATCAGAGAATTTTGAGGATTTATGTTACATTTTTATATCTCAATAGCAACACAGAAAACATTTCCTGCATAAAATTCCTGCAGCTAAAATACTTTTTTTCTCCCACACATGTACACCTACTGGAAGGCATGTATCCCACTGATATGTTTCACTCATTTCAACAAATTTACCATATAAACCTGCTATTTAATATTTCACACCTATTGCTGAATCCACACTTTATCTTTTCTTCTCTGTGGATCTCAGTTCTATCACACACACTTCACAAGGTTCCATTAAACTACACTCTTCACATTTATCACTGCCTACACACACACACTCCTCAGAGCAGTGCACACAACCCGCATCGCTGTCAATCCATTCCTCATCATCCCCACTCAACAGTTGGATATTGGACTAATGGGTCTAATGGCACACCCACTGCTATTGCAAGGATTAGCTGATGGATTGGAATAAAGGACGGGTTGAGCATGAACCTGTACAGAGGGGAGTAAGAAAGAGACTGGCAGACGGAGGAACAAAAACAGATGGTGAGAGGTAGAGAAGAAGACAGACTGATGAAACTGACATACTGAGCGAGAGCTACAATGACAGGATCAGACCGACAGGAAGCACAGGCAGAAATGGAAATGTGAAAGTGCATTTCAGTGCATCACCCAGCGCTGTTTAGTTGTCAGCACCCGTGGTGTAATAGAAACACATCAGGATCATTTCATGGTGACATTTTTATTCTTTGTGTGGATGTGTCTAACTCAAAAGTGAGTGAAAACAAAAGGAGTGAAAATGAAAACACTCGACTAGTTGGATTCCAAAGTTCAAAAATGTGTCTCCCCAGAGCGAGAAGGATTTAAGTGCATTCTTCCCACATGATACCCTTCCGATGCTGAAATGCTGCCTTCCCGGATGGGAACAGTTTCTCCATCTGACTTTTATTTCCATAGACTTATACAAAAGTTGATAGATTTTTGTCTGGTGGAGATTAACAGTCAATTCACATAAAGTAAAACTTGTATTATAGCGGAGGGTCCCAGATGAGAGGGTGAGGGTCCCCCTGAGGGATGCAAAGACCTTATGGGGAGTGAAAGTAAATAAATGGTAGAAAATGTGAAGTTCAAAAAAAAAAAAAAAACACAGCAAATCTGATTTACATGAGAACAGTAAGATGCTAGAAAGGTCAAAAGAGAAGATGTGTCCAGAGGCAGAGGTGGTGGGGGTGGGGGTCAGAACACTGGTACAATGACTGGTAAAGGAACAGAGCTGGCTGATGTGTTGAAGAAGGGAAACACAAACATACTCTGTACACAAGAAACCCAGTGGAATAGAAGTAAGCCCAGGAACATTGAAGGTGGGTTCAAACTGTTCCACCACCTATATGGCATCTTCCTGAAAGAAGAGTATATCAACAATGTCTGGAAAATAAAGATTGCTTGAGAAAATGAATGAGTGTGAAGCTGGAAATTGAAGCGGGCATGATGAATGTCATCAGCACATATGCCCCACAAGTTGGGGCATATGTGTCCAGCACGAGTTAGATGGGGTGGTATAGAGCGTACCCGAGGAAGAAAGAGTGGTGACTGGAGTGGACTTCAGTGGGTATGTTGGAAAAGGGAAATGGTGATGTGACATGCCAACACCATCATGTCTTTTCACGTCACAGTCCTGAATGATTGATCTATGAAAGTGTTCCACAGAATTAAAAAAACAAATAATCTACTCCGCAACAGGAAAAAACTACATGTTCCACAACATAAAAAATATATATAAATATATATGTTTGCATTAAACTGCTGATGTTCTTTTCGCACCAACAGTGCACCATCATACTGTCACTAATAATGAAGGTAAGTTTTGTTATGGTACAAAATACTGTTTCAGTAACATATGCATATCTGTAAGCTTAGCTTTGTTGCTAGTAAAACCACATTTGGAAGCTGGTAGTGCACCTGGTTTGCAACTAAAATTCCATGGCATGGTGTGATGGGTAATGGACAAGAGTTAAAAACAAAACTGACAGAAACGTGAAATGATGTGTTGTTTGTTTGGTTTCTTCTTTATGGCACTATGAATCCACAGTCATGACTATGATATGAAAAAGACACAATAATGGGTTAGTTGGCTGGGTAGGTGTGATGTCAAAGAAGAAAGTGGGGAAGCAAGGACCAGATAATGGAACTTGAAGGAAGACAGTTGTGTGAAATTAAGGGAGAAGACAAGATAGAAAGAGATGGAGAACTGGGGAGCTGCTGCAAAAGTGGTACGGTAAGACCACTAGTATGGTATTAGGTATGACATCTGAACAGAGGAAGGAAGACAAGGAGACTTGGTGGTGGAATGAGGAATTACAGGAATTTATAAGAAGGAACTGGCTGGGGAAAACAACTTGGAACATTCAGAAAGATGAAGAAAGTAGAGAGTATTCTGAGATGTAGCATTAGGTGAAGAAAGATGGCAGACGGTGAAGGAAAAGGCATGTAGCAAGCTGTATGTGAAGTTGATTGTTAAAAAGGACAAAAGGACCAGACAGACGGAGAAGCTGGAAAGGATGTGCAGCAGGTTAGGTGCTCTGCACTCTTTGTAGTTTGCAATGGTGACTGACAGGTTGACAGGCGAGATTAGACATGGTTCTCCATGGATTATGATGTTTGCGGATGACACTGTGATCTGCAAGGATAGAAGGGAGGAAAGGTGGATGGTAGAGAATGTGCACTGCAGAGAAGTCAGTAGGTGTAAAACAGAGTGTATGCATGTAAGTGAGAAGGAGAGTGAAAGAATGGTGTGGTTGCAAGAGTTTTAGCTTTATTTAGAAAAATGTAAGTGTTTTTTTGTTTAAAAATTTAAATGGTTTATTGTAGAATGGAGGCTTGGAATCAGTTGCACTGTGAGGGACCTCCAGCTACTAAATTTGGCCAGATGGTGCTTTCTCTGAGCATGATCCAGGATGCAGGCGCCTCAGTGGTATAGTCCCCAGCGGCTGGAGAAGGCCAAAGGGGCACCACCGTACCACCTGGCGGTGGCAGATAGATAGCTACCTTCAAGATGTGAGGATGGACTGGCTGTCTACCTGGGTAGTTGCCATCCAGAACCTGAGGCAGGTCTGCAGTGTGGTGGATGCAGTGACACACAGAACCAATGCATGATCCCACACCTGGAGGCAGATTTTTTTTAATTCATTCATTTATTTATGTATTAGTTTTGGCTTCCAAAGGAGGACACATTATTGGAAATGTTTACATTTATTAAACAAATACATTCCTACAATTGAGTAAACATCACAGCTAACATCTCCTTTTGTTGTATGATTTAGCACGTGGTAATTACCCTGAGGAATGTAGAAAATAAGAACAACAAATAAATAAACATGACTACTTGTGCCTCAGTGGTACAGTAATGGAGCCAAGACATTTTATGAGATGTTTTCAGACAGCAAATTGAAATCAGCGAGCTCTATTTCTGCTAACGGAATAGATTGTTTCTTCACTCAAGTATACAAGAAATAAATGTGTTTATTTGGTGAACCTGAGCCCTGATTACTTTTCTCTTCCAAAAATAAAATATTCTTCAATTCTACAATGTGTCAATTCAAAGTCAGAATGTAATAATAAATTGTTTTGCCGTCGCTGGCTCACCTTCATTAAAGCATCTTAAATATTCCAAAAACACATGCATGAATCAAACTACCGCAAACAGGAAACAACTGCAGCAGCATTAGATTTTTTTTTTAAATGTCATTAAAGTCACATTTTAAAATGTCAATAAGAATAACAGATAATTTTCAATTTCAATTTCAATTTATTTTCATTGATATAGCACCAAATCACAACAGAGTTGCCTCAAGGTGCTTCACACAAGTAAGGTCTAACCGTACTAACCCCCAGAGCAGCAGTGATAAGGAATAACTCCCCCTGAGGAAGAAACCTCAAGCAGACCAGACTCAAAGGGGTGACCCTCTGCTTGGGCCATGATACAGACATAAATTATAGAACAATTCACAAAACAAATATACAGGAAATGCTGTTGGTGCACAGGACAGGAGGGTCTCCAGCACAATTACCACACCCATCTCTGGATGGAGCTGCACCTTAAACAGAGAGGAAAAAAAACAGATAAAGATGAGTGTTTACATTTACAAGAATTGTCAAAAGCTATGCGCCAAACCACAATGAACCGTAGTTTGTGAGGATTCATGGCTGTTTGTTTGAAGAGTGACCCACCTATCGTGCAGTGACAACGCTACAATTGTACCACCACAATGCTTTCACTCCATTATAGCAGCACACTATAACAAAACAGTACCACGGCCTCATCGAGACATGACAAACCTCACCAAGATTCACTTCCATATGTCACAAATGCATTACAGTGTCTGTACGACATGCCACAATGTGCAAATACATCAAGACGACAATGCCACTACCCCATCTAGACCAATAGTCACTACCAATGGTCCCAAAGTCAATATGAAATCTCATGAGTACATAAAGTGGGTACAATACATCAGCAAGGCATTGCCCCAACCTCATCATGACCTGAGAAAATGTCCAAACGAATAACTATTACAGATCACATCACTACCCTCTGCTTGTAATATAAGGGACTGATACGTATTAGATACAAACTTTTAGGTGGATGCTGGGGTGGAGGTGGCAGCAGCAGTGATGTGATGCAGCAGCCAGCACCAACAGCCAGAGCAGGAGCTGGGAGAGTGCTGCACCTTAAAGAGCCCGCTCAATTAGCAGGAGGTGTTTTAGAGGATCATGCAAACGTGTTTTAGCAGGAGGTATGAGGTATACTAGCGTGACTAGAGTTGGCTTCATTGTGATGCCACCCAAGGCAGCCATGCCTTGCACATGGTGGGGGAAACCACATGAAAATCTCTTAGAGTTACAAGCCACATTAAGCATTTTCATCATTACGATAATGAATGATGGATGCTGTTACAGAGGACAAATACCTGCTGTCGTGATCTTGACTGTGTCCTGATGGTTTCCGAATGGTGTCTGGTGGGTTTTGTACTCATGACATGACTGTATCATGCAGGTTCATGACCATTTGTTTTCATAATGCATCACCAAGAAAACTCGTGATTCAGCAAGATGCTTTCATGAAACCATCAAGAAGACATCAAGGGGACGGACTGATACATCATCACAATGTGACCCAAAACATGGCATTTTAACCCTCTGGGGTCCGAGGGCATTTTTTGGACGGTTCACTCGCCTGTCATAAATGTTTTATTACACTATGTAACACAATTTTTGTTCCTGGCTTCTAAGTGTTATATTTCAACTGCTTATGTCTAAAGTCTATGGAAAAATGACTATATTCAGCAGAAACTTTGATTTTATTTATTTATTTATTTTTACGTTCTAGAAAGTTCTAAAAGTTTCTTGAAATTTCTAGATAATTCTGGAAACTTCTAGAAAATTCTGGACAGTTCTAACTGTTAAAGAATATTCTAGAAGACTATTCAGTAGTAGTGAAGGCGAATCGAGAATATTCTTGAAAACAGACAAATTTCAAAATATTATTGTCCTGATCACAGAATCAAAGTTTCAGTGGAATAACAGCTATATTCTATTTATTTAAGGCATAACGGGTTAGGAAAACACACCAATACCCAAAAATACCCAGGAACAAAACAAAAATAACAATTTGTTACATAGTGTTATTGCTGTTAACAGCTCTCCCTGCATCTGACAATCAAGTTGTTTTATGTGTCTTTTTTTCAGGACAACCTGTGCTTTCAGAATATATATGTTTTTGTTGTGTTTTAGGAGTGTAATAAAGGTTTGCAATCAAAAATAAGCAAAGAAAAAAATAAAGCGAAAAATAATTTTCCACACACATTAATTCAAAACACACAGCAAAGTATAATAAACAACTGTTTTGACACTTTATAAAGGTAATTTGAGGTCTTGTGTGAAAGACTGTACAACAAAAAGGTTCAAACAATAAACAAATGCACATTTTGCACAATATATACAAAATGGTCTATGCGTTTTGTTATTTTGATATGGTAAACAGTGCTTTATGCAGAGAAAGCAACAGAGTTATCCAGTAACAGTCACATGCAAACTAGTGGAGCAATCCTGATAGTTACACACTGCTTGAGCACGTGAGATTGTCATCAGAGGCGCTCCGTCTGCTTTCACTCACTGTGAGTAATGGCGCAGGGTGCACTGAGTATGTACTAATAGTATGCACTCATTGGAGCACCCAGGGGGCTACTCAAATGGGCCAACTAGTAACATATCACTCCTGAAAACGATCTTTGGCTTTTCATGTGAGGTAAATCTGCCCTACGATTGGATTTTGGAAAATCATGTGACGGTGAACTAATTCCGATTGGACACTCACATTGCGCACATCATCACACAGCTTCAGTGAGGAGTACAAAGATGGCTGACTTGAAAGTCTGCGTTAACTTTTCAGCAAAAAAAAAAAAAATCTATCTCATCTCATTAAAAAGTAATTTATAATTTAGTAAAGCTTGGTTTTAGCCGTCGTGTACGACGGCGTCAGCCCCAGGCGGTTAAAAACACATCATGGTATGTTTTTGTTCTCCCCGGCCCATGACAGCGGTTCGTGACTTACCGCAACATGGTGTGCAACATAAGTAAGATGTTAGCAGGACTCACCAAATCTTAGTTCAGCATGCGTTGTGTTAAACATAATGAATTTGGACACCCCCCCTCCCCCCTTAAATACACCAAGTCTTACGCCTTTTAGTGAATGAATTATTCATACACATCTGACTTCATTGCAAAACAGGTTAACACAACGCTGAATAGTTTATCTCACTTTTCTGACATAAAGAAAGGATGAATGCTCATGTCTAAATGGCAAAATAATAGAAACCAAAACATTTCATGAGACGTTATCAGAAAGTAAATTGAAATCACAGAGCTGTATTTCTGCTAATGGAATAGATTGTTTATCCACTCATGTGTATGAGAAATAAATGTGTTTATTTGGTGAACCTGAGCCTGGATTCCATTTCTCTTAAGAAAAATAAATAAATAAAACAACATTCTCCAATTCTAAAATGTGTCGGTGCAAACTCAGAATTTAATTATAAACTGTCTCTTTCCGTCGCCTGCTCTCCTTCATGAAAGATTATTAAAGCTTCCAAAAAAATAAAAAATAAATAAATAAAACGTGCATGAGCCAAATGAACCAAAGTACCACAAACAGAAAACATCTGCAGCAGCATTTGATTATTTTTAAACACAGAACATTTTAAAAAGTCAATAGGAATAACAGCTAAATGCACCAAATGTCACACAAATGCCTTTTAGTGAATGAATTATTCATGCACAGCTGACTCCGCTGCACCAAAAAAGGCAAACACAACACTATATATTTTTTCTTCAATCTCATTCGAGTGCTTTTTCTCTTTTCCGCCATAAACCTTTCAAGATAAGGTTTCAGCTTTCTACTAATCAGCAAGTGTTGGATTCCTTTAATTAGCCATGGCCTGTTTCATTCCCATCTCTGTGTGTCTGCTCAACGTCCGTCCATATTAATGAACATATCAGCATCAGCAATTATGAAAAAAAAAAAACAGGGCAATTAATTAAGTATGTCTAATTAAAATGTGATTTCTATGTAACACTTTGAAGGCTTTGGGTTAAAGAGGTTTCTAAAGCATTGATGGTTTGAGTCCATGTGGCCACTTTAGCTTTTCAGCTTCTGCATATAATTGAATTCCGGCATTTTTGCTTTTGTGTCCTCACATTTTCCTGCAGTGCTTCATTAATGTTTATTTTTTTAATCCTCCCCAGTAAATATTCAGTAGCATTTGTGTCGGTTCAGCTTCAGTCTGGGGAGACACGTGGAATAATAGAGTGAAAGGTCAGCTGGTGGAGCAGTGAGAAGCATGTACGACTTGAGTCACTGCTTTAAATTACTGGTATTCATCAACTTAAGTGATGAGTCTGCGTGATGAATGGTCTCTCATTAATATCATTATGCTATTAGACCGCACCTCCCTCACGCCGCTCCGGCAAGAATACATGTAGAGCTTCCATCCTCCAGTAATACGTGGCTCTTATTTGCTTTCCTTCTTCCTTTCCGCGAGTCTGCCTCTGTCCAGTCAAACAGAGGTGTGCATTGTGCGTCTCATCCCCTCTGACTCCTCAAATGCAAACACGCAGAGGCTAATATACCCATCACTGTGGATTTATCCTCCACAATGTAACCCATGGACCTCTACATGTCCTCCTGATGCAGAACTCAAAGCAGATGCTCTTGAACTCTTGCTGCCCGCAGGCAGGATGATGCCTTATAATTATGGATATAAACAGATTGTGCACATGGTTTAACCTGCCATGGATGATGAATGAGTCCAGGCTGGATGCTGAAAATGGCAGTGGCAAAATAAAGTCCTTTTGGCCACATGGGGTCAACTGAACAAGGTGGATTTAATGAGAGGGGGGCAAGCAAACAGCCTAGGTGTCCATCTGTCTGGTCTTACACAACAGCTATAAAGGTCCAAGGCTGGTCAAAGCCAATAACACAACACAAAGGGTCTTTTTACGATTAGGACTACTATGATAATGGGCGGAACTGACTGAAGGTGCCGTCATAAAATACACCCTAAAAATTTAACTGTCACACTGTTACAAATTAGCCACCACATGAGAGGACATGCCCAAAGTGTAGGCCCTGGTAACTCTCTACATTGGCGCATTGTCGTGCTTGGAAATGAACTCCTTGGCACTGAGGTGGTTGTACCACAGGGGGTGAAGCTCTTATTAGATTTCCTGCTGATGTCTTTGCCAAAAAAAATGCCATAGTGCAGCTGATAACTGAAACAATCATGCAAATGGTGATACAAGCACCAAAGTTGGCTCCTTAGACATTACTCTTTTGAAAAAAACCGACTGGCCACTTGAATTTTCAATAGGGGGCCAGGTAGGGGTCAATTGAAGAATTACACAGGGGTCAAAATTAAAAATGCTCAAATCATTTTGAAAACTAACTACACCACATTATTTGTCTGATCATAAAGATCCCAAAAAGGTATAGTTTGGACTATCTATGCCTGAATGATCAGACGTTATGGGGTGAAAACAGCAACAATGGTGACAAAGGTCAGTGTCAGTTTGTACAGGGGTCAAAAGTTAAAGTTCCTTCAATTTTGGTAAAAAAATGATGCAAATTATTGGTTGAGCTAATAGGATTAATAAATGGAATACTTTTGATTGTGTTGAAAGTTTGGTCTCTAAAGTAAAGGTCAAACAAGGTCAATGCCCATTAGATTCCATGACATGTGACAAGTTACCCTGTAACATGTAAACTAAGCATAATATATGGTCCAAACTATTCCTTTTTAAAACCCTGTTAACTCAACTAATAATTTGTATCATTTTTTACAAAAATTGGAGCAACTTTAATTTTTGACCCCTGTACAAACTGACACTGACCTTTGTCACCATTTATGCTGTTTTTACCCCATAACATTCAGTCATAGATAGTCCAAACTATACCTTTTTGGAACCTTTACAATCAGACAAATAATGTGGTGTAGTTTTCAAAATGATTTGAGAATTTTTAATTTTGACCCCTGTGTAATTCTTCAAATAACCCCTACCTGGCCGCCTATTGAAAATTCAAGTGGCCAGTCGGTTTGTTCAAAAGAGTAATGTCTAAGGAGTATTTGTGCCAACTTTGGTGCTTGCATCACCATTTGCACGATTTTGCTCTAAATATTCTCTTAGCTGCTGCACTACTAAGGGTGATGAGTATGACCTGGGTTAAGATTAGTTTTCATCATAGTTATCTACTGTTGATTTAGTACAAATGTTCACACAACTACATTAATATATAAAGGTGGTTTGAAAAGTTACTACACCCACATGCTCATATTCCCCAACTGAAACTAGCTCCATCAGTGTAGTGCCACTATACCTCATTACAGTGAAGTGCCAACTTTAATGGGTAGTGTGAAGCAGCTAGAAACGATGGGTATCTCATACAAGCCTGGGAGGCATTGTGTCAGAGGTCAGGCATGAAAGTGCTTTGCACCAAATGCTTTCAGTCTTTGAATAGGCACTGGTGCATATTTGCAGCACCGACAAAGAGCTGAATGGGCATGGGCAGCTTTGGCAGCAAGTGGCCAAATACGGACATCCATTATTCATCCATCATACATTTGAGTATTGTGTTACATCTAAGACTGATTGAATCAATATGATGAAACTGTCACATGGTCATCCCACAGCTGGATCCCACTTCCTCTCAAGTACTAATGCTGATAATAGTGGACTGAGAGCTTCACATTTTCTTATGCCTGTCTGTCTTTTTACACATAAATCAAACACCTACGCAGACGACTGCCTTTGGCATGTTATTTGACGCAAGGGGTTTAACAAAGGCATTGTAACTGGACACCTTGGTGATGACATAAAAATCCTCTGTGACAACCCCAAAGGTCATGGAACAGGAATCTCTATTGCAGGCGTCATTCAGATTGGAATGTATCTACTCCGCCTGGTAGAATGTCAACCATCCGTGTTGAGGATGACTAGTTTGTATCATTCAAGCTGGTATGACAGTAGATGTTATGACTGAGTACAACAGGGGCTTCAAAATTGGGTATTATATTTTGAAGAAACAAAAAAGGATCCATGCAAAGACAACAATGTTCATTTTTTATGATTGTGATGCATTTGATCTGCAGTGCTGTCACGTATATGTTTGTCACGTGAGGTTGCAGCCTCCACCATACTACAGAATCACCTTGGATGCTGGACGGCAACCACTTAGGTAGTCAACCACTCAAAAATAACCAATCTGCTGCAGTCAGGTGAAACATGAGCGCACCCTTGGCCTTCTACTGTTTCTTTAGTCTTCAACATGGATGCGCCTTCGTGCTGGATCACACCCAGAGAAATGTGCTACATGGCTAAAATGTCATAGCGGACATCCCCTCACAATGCAAGTGATACTCCTCGTCTTAAATCCTTAAAAATCAAAGTGATGTTCATCAGTGAAATCACCTGCTGAAGTCAGTGGCTGCAAGGAAAACCTGCACCCTCTTGGCCCTTTCTGGAATAGTTTGGACACCACTGGCTTGCTCAATACAGCATCATTCCAACAATAGGATCCTCCAGAGAAACCTACAGTTGTACCAAAGACATGTATGGTAACTGGTAAGTGTCTGAGTCGAGCAACCAGCACCAGGATCCCAGGTTTCTGTTATCATTTCTGTTTTCTGTTTCTGTTATTTCTTGCATAATCCACAGTATCTTAATAACCTTCTCGACTGGACGAACAGACTTTGCATTCTACATAATCTGAGTAAGGTGAAATAAAACGGCTGCATCTCTACAGAATTTTATACACAAATTGTTATTTTACTTGCATAGAAAAATGTGCTTTTTTTCCACAGAAAATATTGTGCATTTGTGAAATTTTCACTTTCAAACAATTGTACAAAATGGGTTATTCTATTTTCACTTTTCTTTGGTATTATAAGCCATTTTGGATTTTTGCAGAAAACTAGAAGGTAACATCACATAAGTAACGACACTGACAGCATAAAAACACCAAGCGGCCAAGTGACTTCTTCAAACAAAAATGACCATAAACACGAGAAGGTAACACTGAGGTATCCTTCAGTGCTGCTTTAGCAAGCTGTGCAAACTAGAAGCAAATTATTCCATGCAATGAGGCGTAATAGAAATAATGGTGCCATTATTGTCCATCAACCGCCTCAAACTATTCAAACACTGGCTGGCTGCAAGACCTTTAGGTTCCAACCCAAACAACAAACAAATGTAATGGTAAAAGTGATGTGCAGCTTTCTTCTTGAAAGCAGACACAGAAGCTGTTCGTGATTCTGGACGAGTGAGGATTGTTCAGCTATTCTTCGGCTGTAATCTGCAGTGGCATTGTGCTGAAACATTCAGTTTGAATCCAAGAGCCGACAGCATTGTCTGGTCTTTATTAACAGTTGGAAGATAGCTGGCATGCTGGACCATTGCTCTCCTCATCTAATATTCAGCCTGAGGTTGTCTGACATTCCTCGGGGCATGGGCCTGACATTTGGAAGCAGACGTATAGATAGAGTAATAATGTCACAGCGTCTGTGGGTATTTTATATATATTGTTTTTCTTTTGACTGAAAACAGTCCGAAACAACAGAGACGGCAGAAAGACACAACCTCAGACAATACTGGATTTTTTTGGTTTTCTTTTACCACAAAAGACAGTTCATGCATTTCACTGAACAAATCATCCTCAGTTCATGTGAAAAGTCAATGTGATCAGAGTTAATAAAAATCACTCGCTCTTATCCAGCCACTGTGGCAGCGCTCTGGAAAGCTTTAAGATAGTGTCAAACAAAAGTGCTTCACTGGGCACTGATCCAGAGAGACCATTTTTCTCAATTATAAGATTAAAAAAAATTTAATAAAATATTTACAGCAGGTTTGCAACATAATTAAAATACTCAGCATTTATATATATGCTTAATTGAACAATTACATTAGGTCAGGTATTTGTGAATGAATATACTTTGGTAGGGCACTCTGTTACAAAATTATATAAGCTAGAATCACTCGTATCGTAGCTAATATTTTAATGTTTTTTCAGCCACCTTCTCACTTTCATGGATCTGCATCCCGGCAGCTCACGGTTTGATTCAGCATTTTTACTTTAGAAAGCCTTACAACTTGGATATTGACCGTAATTGTGTCATGATCTTGTTGTAACCGTGACATTTCAAGGTGTTTGAATTTTTTTTTTTTTCCCTCATCACACCTTTTGACACACTTTGGCAATTTCTTGTATCCTCATGGACCCTGTAACATAGAGATACATACAGTGTCATCATCAGATGAAGAAGTGTCACGAATTGTGTCATTAATTTATTCTACTGGAGTTGTGTTTGCACACATTGCTTGGTACAAGCCCAGTACATTACATCATCAAATATCCACTAGATCACGTGTATTTGTCACAGTTTCAGACGGGGACCTTCCAGGATGCATATGCATGAAATTAGAACTTACTTCCTCCAGGTCAACGCCATTTCATAACACAATGGGAAAGCAAATGTAAATTCTTTAAAAGATGGTGATGCTGACCACAGGTGGTGTGATACTGATACAGATGATCAGGAAGGAACAGGGATCACCTCTCTTGATTGATCAGGGGACTGAAAGTTGTGTGGAAAATGGAAATTCCCAAACCTGGACAATTCTATTTGTGTTCTGTTGGCACTTTTATTCTTGTGAAGGAGTAAGTTGCTGAGATAGGACTTCAGTTTGTGTTAAAACATATAATAGTGTTGGGAATCAAGGGATAAGCACCAGCGCTTAATAGGCCTCCGGACCTATATATAGGACTTGCTTATTCTTTTGGTGTTGAAACAAAAGAAACATAGAACTCAGAGAAATCCCACAGAGCACTTGCTCAGAGATGATCTGGGTATAAGACCACCACTGTAATGGTGCACCAGTGGCTCACTGCTAAAAACATTAAAAACAAGCAACACGTGGTAAAAAACTCAATACCGTCACGCTCTGTTGGAGAAGATTTATTTCTCGCTGCTGTATTTCCCCTCCTAAGCAAAGGTATTGAAGCAGCAAGGCTGTAGCACAACAAGTAATACTGTTTATTGTCTGCACAGATACAGTGCACGAGGCCCGCCGCATTAGTCCTTGGGTACGCCTTTTATATAATGCCTATTTGTTGTGGTTCCACAAAGTGTAACGGACAAAAGCCGCGTTCATGCTGCCGTCAGTGGTAGCTGACGAATAGAGTGGAACATCGTTTATTGACACAACACCGTCGTGTTTCACAAAGCCATCAGTCATACAGAATGCCCATCTGTGACTGTAGACATGATCAGAAATTCACACACAGGGCCGCGGAACATTTCATACACTCCCTCCCCAGAGTCATGACCTTCATCCTTTACACTATTCATGAGGTACCAAAGAGAACTTTTATCAAAAAGAGACTTTTCGGTTTTAAAATAATTTATAGAGACAGTATATTTCAAAAGGACCATTGCTGAGATAATATCTCTTTATCAGTGTAGCGAGACCTAAAATGTCACTGAAAATATCTTGACAGTAGGAAGTACATCTACTGAGTTTCAGCCCCAAAACAAGGACATCTTAAGTTATTGCTCTTTGTACACTCAACATTAGTTATTTGTTCATTTTTAGATGGATTTGAAATTCCACCACCACTATGAGAGCAGCCGCTGCGACAGTACAAGCTATCAAAACTTTAAAATACAAAAAATCAAAAAATTCCAGCAACAATATTAACCCAGATTATAAACTACATTCCAGATTTAAGGATGTCATTTGGAAAATATGCTGTCATGTATGGACTTGGCTTAATTTTTTTTTTCCTGCACACAGTGAGGGATTGGCAGCGTTGGAATCAGTTTCCAACTCTTTCACTGGAGAACTGGGGATCACAGAAGTTAAAATTTTTCTGATTGCCCTTGTTTGGTGCTCAAGAAGTGGAAACATCGGTTTCGTTTCCAATATTTTTCACATTTTACACCAACAGAAAAAAGATTAGAGAACAGCAGATCATAAATCTTCTATTTCTGAGAAGATCTGTTCTTATTTTCTTCAGATTTCAACAAGCTCTCCAATTTCCATTTTTGGCTTCCAATATGCACTCTGAAAACACACTAAAAATGACACCCTTTTCTGGCTGAATCTTAAAAGTCTATTATGCAAAGGATTCACACACACACACACACACCCCAACACACACACACACACACACACACACACACACACACACACACACACACACACACACACACACACACACACACACACACACACACACACACACACACACACCCCTCCCCACCTTCAAAAACACCAGAAATGATCCATTTCACCTTTGCCTACTTTATTTTCTGTCATGGGAAATGACTTGCAGTTACAAACCAATTCACCTTTTGCAAACCAAATATATACACTGTAGTATTCTTCTTTCTCTTTCACTTCACAGTTTTGGCTCAGGTTCATACAGTCGTTCTTGACACCAGCCATTCCTGTTTGAACCAGACTTGGGACACGGGATTAAATCCCACTGCATTTTGAGCAGTTTGGGGGGAGATGTCTTATAGTGCTCAAAGATATTTTGGCACAGACCAGGGTCCACATGCCTAAATGATATGCACAGGAGAGGCACATCAGGCAAATGTTTGAGGCCTCTCACAAAAGCTGGGGCAGGAAGCCCCAAAGAGCCACTCAAAGCACATTGACCATTAATAGCTAAAAAGTCCCTTAAAACCCCATGAACACACTTTCAGATTATAGATATATCCATCTGTGTGTGTGTGTGTATACACATATACCGTATATTACTTTTAGTGTTTATACAACCCCTGGCAAAAAATATGGAATCACCGGCCTCGGAGGATGTTCATTCTGTTGTTTAATTTTGTAGAAAAAAAGCAGATCACAGACATGACACAAAACTAAAGTCATTTCAAATGGCAACTTTCTGGCTTTAAGAAACACTATAAGAAATCAAGAAAAAAAGATTGTGGCAGTCAGTAACGGTTACTTTTTTAGACCAAGCAGAGGAAAAAAATATGGACTAACTCAATTCTGAGGAATAAATTATGGAATCACCCTGTAAATTTCCATCCCCCAAATTAACACCTGCATCAAATCACATCTGCTCGTTGACATTGACCCTATGTCATGAAATTGACCCTATGTGTCTTTTTGCAAGGAATGTTTTCACAGTTTTTGCTCTATGGCAAGATGCATTATCTTCTTGAAAAATGATTTCATCATCCTTAAACATCAGAAAAGTGTCCAAAATATCAACGTAAACTTGTGCATTTATTGATGATGTAATTACAGCCATCTCCCCAGTGCCTTTACCTGACATGCAGCCCCATATCATCAATGACTGTGGAAATTTACATGTTCTCTTCAGGCAGTCATCTTTATAAATCTCATTGGAACGGCACCAAACAAAAGTTCCAGCATCATCACCTTGCCCAATGCAGATTTGAGATTCATCACTGAATATGACTTTCATCCAGTCATCCACAGTCCACGATTGCTTTTCTTTAGCCCATTGTAACCTTGTTTTTTTCTGTTTAGGTGTTAATGATGGCTTTTGTTTAGCTTTTCTGTATGTAAATCCCATTTCCTTTAGGCGGTTTCTTACAGTTTGGTCACAGACGTTGACTCCAGTTTCCTCCCATTCGTTCCTCATTTGTTTTGTTGTGCATTTTTGATTTTTGAGACATATTGCTTTAAGTTTTCTGACTTGACGCTTTGATGTCTTCCTTGGTCTACCAGTATGTTTGCCTTTAACAACCTTCCCATGTTTGTATTTGGTCCAGAGTTTAGACACAGCTGACTGTGAACAACCAACATCTTTTGCAACATTGCGTGATGATTTACCCTCTTTTAAGAGTTTGATCATCCTCTCCTTTGTTTCAACTGACATCTCTCGTGTTGGAGCCATGATTCATGTCAGTCCACTTGGTGCAACAGCTCTCCAAGGTGTGATCACTCCTTTTTAGATGCAGACTAACAAGCAGATGTGATATGATGTAGGTGTTAGTTTTGGGGATGAAAATTTACAGGGTGATTCCATAATTTATTCCTCAGAATTGAGTGAGTCCATATTTTTTTCCTCTGCTTGGTCTAAAAAAGTAACTGTTACTGACTGCCACAATCTTTTTTTCTTGATTTCTTATAGTGTTTCTTAAAGCCAGAAAGTTGCCATTTGAAATGACTTTAGTTTTGTGTCATGTCTGTGATCTGCTTTTTTTCTACAAAATTAAAGAACTGAATGAACATCCTCCGAGGCCGGTGATTCCATAATTTTTGCCAGGGGTTGTAGGATCTTGTATTAGATTTTTACTGGATTTTATGTGCTCTTATGTGTTTTTGGGGGGGCCCTGGTAATTTTAGTAGAACCTCTGATTATTAGATTTATTAGATTTATACCAGTTAGGGATTCCTCAGGGTTATGTTGCTGACACTATTTATTTTATGTTTAATCTATAGGTATGTATTTGATTTATTATTAATGATCAGGGCTCAGGGTCATCACTGCTTTTTGCAGATGATGTGGTCCTGTTGGCTTCTTCGGCCTGTGACCAACACTCACTGGATCGGTTCGCAGCCGAGTGTGAAGCAACTGGGATCAGGATCAGCTCCTCTAAATCTGCCTACTCCAGGTAGGGAATGAGGTCTTGCCCAAGTGAAGGAATTCAAGTCCCTCTGTGTCTTATTCACAAGTGAGGGGATGATGGAGCGTGAGACTGGCCGGAGAATCGGCACAGCAGGGGCGGTATTGCATTTACTCTACCGTACTGTTGTGACGAAAAGGGAGCAGAGCCAAAAGGTGAAGCTCTCAAGCTACTGGTCAATCTTTGTTCCTACTCTCACCTATGGTTATGAGGGTTGGGTCATGACTGAAAGAACTAGATCACGGGTACAAGCAGCCGAAATGGGCTACCTTAGGAGGGTGGCTGGTGTCTCCCTTAGACCTGAGTGCGCAATTACTTTCTTTGGCACAGACAGCAAGGTGTTGGGCTTGAGTCCAGAAGATCATGGGTTCAAATCCCTGCCTGACTGTAAAATCACTAAGGGCCCTTGGGCAAGGCCTTTAAACCCCTATTGCTCCGAGTGTGTAGTGAGTGCCTTGTATGGCAGCACCCTCACATCGGGGTGAATGTGAGGCATAATTGTAAAGCGCTTTGAGCGTCTGATGCAGATGGAAAAGCGCTATATAAATGCAGTCCATTTACCATTTTATTCCATGTTTTATATGGTTGCAATGCCAGTAAAGAATCCTTAACTTTGGCTGTACAGTGCAACCCCAATACCCTAAAAACTCCCTAAACGCCACCTCTTTGAGCATCCCATGGGCTTCTTTGCCTAGGACCCACCCAAGTCAAATATCAATAAAGTGGAAATTAAAAACAAGGCAAAACAAAAGTGATCTTAAAGCAGAGCAGCCAAAGTTCCAGAACTTATCATTGAAATATTATTTCTGTACAATTTACCAATCACAAACTGCATTGCAAATAATTTAGCAAAAATGTTAATCTTTGTTCTTTTTGTTGTTGTTGTTGTTTTTAATGATTAATTCATTTTTGGGTTGATCGCAGGTTTGTTCATCATTCCAACAGTCCACCTCTCAGACAACTGTCTTAATTTCATAATCTGCAAAATGAATAAACTGTGCACCACACAGTGTTTTATATGTAAAAGGTTAACCGAGGGAATGTCTGCATCCGTTCAAGGCTAAAGATGGGCGTGGAAAGCAAGCCTGTGCATGTATGTACAATTTCAAGGTTATTTATAAAGCCATGCATATGCATGGCTTTATAAATAATAAATAAGCATTTTAGAAAATTCCACCTTTGTGAGTACTTACAGCTTTCGTCATGAATCTACAGAGTTTCATGCACATGGCCCCAGGAGAAGTCAACAGATCAAACCCTGACCCTTTGATCAACGAAAGCCCACTCTATCGCCTGAGGCACAGATGCATGTATAAATAATACTGGTATAGATTCAGATGTTTTTTTGTTTTTTTCCAAAGGGCCAAACTTTAACTTTCCAGTAATTCATCTGTCTCAAATGTCCTTCTCTTAATCTCAACAGCTTGTTCAGAACATCATGTGCTTTGGCCAGATGCTACGACAACAGGACAAACAGCATTTCCCGCTGACCCGCGGCCCCACAGGAGAAAAATAGAGGTGCAAGAAGAGGAAAAATAAGGCAGCAAGGTAATAGTTTGGAGGGACTGAGGGAGTAAGCTATAGGGAAGGAGGAGAGGAGTTGGTGGCTTGCCTACCTCAGCATTGACACACACTCGGGCTGTTCCTCCCCTTTTCACCGCGGTGTCCTCATTATGGTTAATACGAGGCTGGTGGCAGGGGGCTGTGGTGCTGACGGCAGATCTCAGGGGAGTAATGATGAGGCCAGCAGCCACGGGCCCCAGGAGGCAGCTCGGCTGCTTGGTGATTCCCTGCTACTTATTTAGAGGCCACAGAGGTCAACATCGCCCGCACACGCTCACCCGCAGACAGTTGCAGCTTGCTGGATTCTGTTTGCCCTTGGGAGAAAAATGGTAAGAGAGAAGCAAACAGCAGGGAGTGTTTGCCCAGGCGCACATCGCACCCCATCCATCTCCTAGCTCAGGCTGCTGCTTCTTTCTTTCTGCTCTGCATACAGGAGACACATCCACCTCTCCCTCTCCTCTCCTTCGGTCCTTCCTGCCATTCCCTCGGGTGTATTGGTCTGGTCTTGGTTCAGCGCGGATATAATCCTTTAGCGCCTCTAAATGATCCAGAGGTTGAGTGCTCCTTCTGGATGCCAGTGGGACCTGCTGGGCTCACACCTGCTGGAGCAGGTTAAGATAAATGCCAGCGGCCAATCAGGCATATGGCCCTGCATTAATATTTAACACCCTGACTTTCATCTCCTCCACACCGAAGATGTGAAGGCGCCAAACCCCCAAAGACATATCACACCTTAATATGGATTTGTGCAAACTGGGGAAATGGAAGAGCAGCGATGGCGCACTGAGATCCAGAGCGCATATTAAGTTTGTGGCTCGGAAGAGCTTGATTTTCAAGGATGGGGAGAATAAAACTCCACATTTGGCTTTCAAGGCAATTATTAGAGCATTATGTGGTTTCAAGTCAGACTGCTTCTCAGTTTCCAATCGATCGTTCACATAATTTACGTCTGTCTTTTTGAATAGATCCTCAGGTCTCATTTCGTTGGATTGCCGACTGTGAAAGTGGGTGTTTGTCACAATGTCACACGTTTTGATGCGGAGTGATGAGTAAAAAAAAAAAACAAATCTTCAGCTTCAGTGGTGTTAAAAAAAACCTGCTCAGCAAGTCGGAGTAGAATGTGAAGCTCTTTCAGAATCCGAGCTGACAGTTTCAACTTAACTGAGGTCAACTTGTCTCTCCACATCATCTAATTGCTGGATGTACATAATTGCTTGTGCAGCTAAGACGGAGTTTGACCTCTCTGGGTTAAATTTTTCACATATTCTCCCTCGAAGACGCCTGACAAATGGCAGTAACAAGGACCAGGTGCTGTTGTCCTGGAAACCGAACCTAATCAAGCCTTCACTGCAACTAAAGTCCAGGATTTTTCCTTCTGCTTTACTCACATGCCTGAAAAATGTTGATATTAAAGGATTATTAACCGAGCGAGCTGTTTATGGTTATATGGCTGTTTTTTTTGCTACGTCGACAAAATGTAATAGATATTTAAGGAGTATGTTCATGTCTGACTTCGTTTTTCTCATCGTGTTTTTAGCTTTCTGGTTTGTAATGAAGTGTTCAATCTGTTCTTGACTGTTAGGAGTTGTGTTTTCATCTTGTCGGTCTTCATTTTGCATGTCCACTTCGAGCTCGTTTGGTGTTAATTCCTCCAATTCGAACAGTGTAATAAAATTCGCTCAGAGAATGATCCTTATCCTCGCTCATAAAGTTTTTTTTTGCTTGTTTTATTTTGCTTTTAAATGTCTTGTTTAACGAGCGAAAAAGCCAAATTTCGCACAGTGAAAATTGTAAACGAAGTCGCAAATCTGACACGCAATCCAGACCAGATGTCATGGTAACAGTCTGAGATGAGAAAATCTCAGCCAATCAGAGCATGCGTACTATCGTAGTCATCTAATAAAAATTATTACGACTATGTGGCATCACCCTGAAAGATGACTGAAAGCTGGATAGATATGTGCATTGCAGAAGGGAAGGTGGGCAGGTTGGGAGGTGATGGTCTCGTGGTTAAGCGTTGGGCTTGAGAGCAGAGGATCCTCAGTTCAAATCCCAGTCTGATCAGAAAATCACTAAGGGCCCTTGGGCAAGGTCCTCAATCCCCTAGTTGCTCCTGCTGTGTAGTGAGCGCCTTTTATGGTAGCACCCTGACATCGGGGTGAATGTGAGGCATTATTGTAAAGCGCTTTGAGCATCTGATGCAGATGGAAAAGCGCTATATACATGCAGTCCGTTTTTACCACTTGTGCAAATAATGCAAAATCTATAGAAGACGTCTTAAAGATGGATAAATATCCTGAATCTGCATTTGGTTTCAAAATGCAATCAACATGTCGTTGATCCACCGGTGTTTTAAAGACAACAGACAAACAAACAAATGGGTTTAAAACCATTAAAACTATGGCAGATGTAATAACAGCCCTGTTAGCACCCTGCAGTTTGTTTCCACCCTGACATGTTTACGTCCATCCAAATATCCCCAAATCACTGCAGCAGCACTCAAGGATCCTCCAAAGAGACCAAGTACCAAAGATTTTTTGTCATCTCCTTTGATGACTGGTTAGAGTCCAAATCTCATAAGCATCTCGTGACGGCCTGCAAAAGTTTGGTATCATATTGAGTTTCATCCATGTTGTTCTTTTCTAAAAGTTTTTGCATTTTCTTGTGTATTATAACCAATACGTAACTTCATAGCCCCACCTCTCTAACCTCAGCATTAACCCGGCCACAAGACGTCACTCAACATCAACACTGGACTGGAGACTTGTGTCAGTGCAAAGCTACTGGGCTTAGTGGATCTACAACAGTAAAATCTTCTACGGCTCTTCTACTACAACAAACAGCAAACGGTTGTGTCTTAGAGTTTGGTCGACTTTTATTCCAGTGTGAGTAGAGGCAGAAATTTGACTTTGTCGTTGGTCCACACGCCATCATCTCAGTTTTTGATCTTGTTTTGCCATCCATGCTCACCACTGACCTTCAAGTCTTCTTATCTGCATTTTGTAGGAGCATTACAGCGCAACATAGAGGACTGGCATTTATACGGCTGTGTTTTTAGTCATTTTCAGTGATTTTGTGTGTACGCAGATACTTCTTGAAATGGGACACTTTTTCAAAACAACAAAGAAAAAGATCATATAAGGTAAGTTCCATTTCTGTGTGGACAAGGCACAAGTCAGGAAGCACCAGGACCATAAAGACTTTGACCTTCATTCTCCTGCGAAGCTGCCAGTATCAGCAAACAACTCATGACTCCAAATGCTGTTGGGCCATATGCTGTTGGAGGCAGATGCATTAATGTCACTGCCAAAACACAGCAAATGTCTCTACAAGTTCAACACTTTCCCCAGTAGATACACAGTCCAGGAAGTCACTGAAAGCATGGATCTTAGATTTGATCCAGGAATATCACAAACCCAGACACTCGAGAGAATAACATTTTGAGCCAGCGTGTATGTAAATATACGTGCCCAACTATCAAGGACAAAAAGAACAAATTTAATTACCTTTCACAATTGCTGATGCTTTGAAGGAGCCAAATAAGAAACTGGCCTGCTGAATACACAATTGGCTTTAAACAGAGATCTAGGCCAGGCCCAAGGAGGAGTTCCACTTTTTTTTTTGTTCCTCTCGTCCTGAAGCGATCCATTTCTTTCACCCTAGTTGAAGGGATATCAGGGACCCAGAGGGCTTCCTCTTAGCACTGTGTCACACTTTTCCTCCTCTGTCTTTTTCCTGTTCATTGCCTTTCATGCAACGGTAATATCAGCTCATCCCAGTGTAATGGGTAGCAGCCTCCAAGGTCCCTGTGATTCAAATCACACTGAATTATTAATATTCATTCTCCACAAAGGGGCAAGCACCCACTCGTCAACACAGCCGAGCGCTCAGACCGTCATCGAGCCAATGCCAACACAGGAGTCAAGCTGTGTACTCCCACGCCGACACACAAATTAGGCACACGCATGGATGACCTTCCTTATATAAATACAGACTGTGACAAACTCAACGGCAGAGATCCTGATACCGTCATTTCACTTGGAGGCGGAGCTGTTTGCGCCCATCTGTGCAAGCATCCCTGTTTCCTCTGAGCTGCTACCAACCCGAATGTGCACGGCATCATCCATCATCATTTTGCTTCCAGGCAACCAAATCCTGCCACCCAGTCAACAATTTTATCAGTCTGAACATGCAGGGATCTGTTGGAGCGCGTGATGCGAAGATCTACATCTGGTCCAAAAAATAACAGAAAAGCTTGTAGTTTGCAGGTTGTACCAAAGGGGGCGCAGCTCCTATAAGGTCTCCACCCATGATGGAGATGAAAGAAATAAAGAGGTAGTCTGCTAATAAGTAGATCCGAGTTCCAATCACACTCATGCTGTCTGTATCCTTGGACAAGACACTTAATCTACATTGTCTCATGGGTACTGGCCTTGGCTGGGGAAGTAACCTGCGTCAGACTGGGGTCCCATCCAGGCAAAGTTGTAGACTCTCATCCGCTTGATGCTACAGAATCAGAAGTTTAACACCAACACCAATGGTCCTCAGGACCTCCATAGGACCTAATGAGTGCAGGTAAATCAAGGTCCAAATATTATTATCAATGATGAAATTATAAAAAATGTAACTGAATTTAAATATTTAGGTCTTACATTAGATTCAACTCTTAGCTTTAAGAAGCATATAAAAAAGATCTCAAACACTTTGAAATTTAATTTAGCTACTTTTAAAAGCATCAGAAATACATTAACAACAGAGGCTGCAAAATGCTTTCTAAATGCAATGATAACACCTCATTTCACTTACTGAATAACAAGTTGGGCCCAAGCAAATCCAACAACGTTAAGACCCTTGGAGTCCCTGTACAAAAGGGCTCTTAAAATCCTTGATAAAAAAAGCATTCAGTATCACCATTGTCATATATTGAGCAAATACGCCTTACTCAGCTTTGAAAATTTTATCTATCTCCATAAAGTTCAAATGGTATACAAAATAGTCCATAATCAAGTTCCGCCACCTCTCAAGAACTTCATTCAGCTGTCCTCTGATACAACAACAAGGGTAACAAGAGCAACCACTTGGAGGCAGTGTACCATTCCCAAATGTAAGACTGCATTTGCACAATCAGCATTTTCTTACAGAGCCACAAAGAAGTGGAACATATTACCAGAAGAAATAAAAACACAACCAGACTTTAAGACATTTTCTGTAAAGGTAAAATCATGGCTCCTTCAAAACCAAAGATGCAGGCACTAAATACAACCCCTGGCAAAAATTATGGAATCACCGGCCTCGGAGGATGTTCATTCAGTTGTTTAATTTTGTAGAAAAAAAGCAGATCACAGACATGACACAAAACTAAAGTCATTTCAAATGGCAACTTTCTGAGAGCTGTTGCACCAAGTGGACTGACATGAATCATGGCTCCAACATGAGAGATGTCAATTGAAACAAAGTAGAGGATTATCAAACTCTTAAAAGAGGGTAAATCATCACGCAATGTTGCAAAAGATGTTGGTTGTTCACAGTCAGCGTGTCTAAACTCTGGACCAAATACAAACAACATGGGAAGGTTGTTAAAGGCAAACATAGTGGTAGACCAAGGAAGACATTAAAGCGTCAAGACAGAAAACGTAAAGCAATATGTCTCAAAATCGAAAATGCACAACAAAACAAATGAGGAACGAATGGGAGGAAACTGGAGTCAACGTCTGTGACCGAACTGTAAGAAACCGCCTAAAGGAAATGGGATTTACATACAGAAAAGCTAAACGAAAGCCATCATTAACACCTAAACAAACAAACAAACAAACAAAAAAACAAGGTTACAATGGGCTAAGGAAAAGCAATCATGGACTGTGGATGACTGGATGAAAGTCATATTCAGTGATGAATCTTGAATCTGCATTGGGCAAGGTGATGATGCTGGAACTTTTGTTTGGTGCCGTTCCAATGAGATTTATAAAGATGACTGCCTGAAGAGAACATGTAAATTTCCACAGTCATTGATGATATGGGGCTGCATGTCAGGTAAAGGCACTGGGGAGATGGCTGTCATTACATCATCCATAAATGCACAAGTTTATGTTGATATTTTGGACACTTTTTGTATCCCATCAATTGAAGGGATGTTTGGGGATGATGAAATCATTTTTCAAGATGATAATGCATCATGCCATAGAGCAAAAACTGTGAAAACATTCCTTGCAAAGAGACACATAGGGTCAATGTCATGGCCTGCAAATAGTCCGGATCCTAATCCAATTGAAAATCTTTGGTGGAAGTTGAAGAAAATGGTCCATGACAAGGCTCCAACCTGCAAAGCTGATCTGGAAACAGCAATCAGAGAAAGTTGGAGCCAGATTGATGAAGAGTACTGTTTGTCACTCATTAAGTCCATGCCTCAGAGACTGCAAGCTGTTATAAAAGCCAGAGGTGGTGCAACAAAATACTAGTGATGTGTTGGAGCGTTCTTTTGTTTTTCATGATTCCATAATTTTTTCCTCAGAATTGAGTGATTCCATATTTTTTTCCCCTCTGCTTGGTCTAAAAAAGTAACCGTTACTGACTGCCACAATTTTTTTTTTCCTAATTTCTTATAGTGTTTCTTAAAGCCAGAAAGTAGCCATTTGAAATGACTTTAGTTTTGTGTCATGTCTGTGATCTGCTTTTTTTCTACAAAATTAAACAACTGAATGAACATCCTCCGAGGCCGGTGATTCCAGAATTTTTGCCAGGGGTTGTACATAGCACTGCGAAAGGTAACATTGAACATGTGTAATAAGTGTTCTGATTTTACATAGGATTTGAGAGCTGAACTGTATGAATGGTGAATATCTTTTATAAGTGTTTTGATATTGTACAGTAATTGACAGGCTTAGATGAATTTATAAATGTCTTGATGCTGCATGATATGAGTGACAGGGATGAGTTATGAATGATTGTTTTAAACGTTTTTGATATGGCACAGTATTTTAGAGATGAATGACATAAGAATGAATTTAATATTATATATTTATGAATTTAGTATTACATATTTTGTAGGTGTTGTTTGTGATGTATTTAATAGCCCTATGTGTATCCCCCTGACCCTCAAGGACTACAGATGGAAATTAGCTGTTGCAGCTATAATCTGGTACAAACATTGCTCAATGAGCATAATGTAACTGTATGCTGTCCTTGCACAAATAAATGAAATGAAATGAAAGGTTCTAGTTACCCATCACAGCTGCAAAGCACAGGATTGTAATGGGTTAAGGTCAACAAAACTATGGTGCAAACAACATATTTTCTGCTATATCTCAGAATCACAATCAGCTTTATTGCCAAGTAAGTTCTCATATATTTGGCGTCATTGGTGGATAAACAACAATAAAAGAAAAGGAAAAAAATACTTCTGTAAGAAGTAAAGGAGTCAAATAGACAAATGGGCAAAACTCACTCTAAGAAATGAAACACAGGGGTTTTAAATGTAATTAATACTATTATTTTCAATACACTTGCAATTGTTAATTTTAGGGATTTAAGTATAATAATGTTTCATTTGATTTCATTAATTTCAACTACAATATTGTTTTGCACTTATTTGACAATGTTATGTGGAAAACGAAACCTTAACTTTATCAATTAAATTCAACGTTTTATTTCTTAGAGTGTACAATCAATAGCGCCAGAACAATGACCCAAAGTTTATAATGATCAGGAAAATATTTGTGATTGATTGGTATAAGTGTTGTCATGATGAAGTCATAAGGAAGTCATTAAATGAGGTCATGTTTGAGTTCAAGGTGCACGTCAACTCTTTGATGCGTCTCGTGAACACTTGAAATACTAATACCTGAAATCAACTCTAAGCCATTTATCTGCTGACTAAAGTTCATGAAACATATTTGCAAATAACTGAGGATTCCTCCACATGCAAAAAGTGCTCAAACTCCTTTTGCTTTCTTTTGCTTTAAGACGCCAAACGATTTGATGAAGTGTCAACATTCCTTGGGGATGAGAGCGTGCACAACAGTTATGCAGCAATTTCCTTACGTTTTAATCGATGCTTATATTCAGCGTGTTCTTCACTTTGGAGTGTTCTGGTTATTTATAACTGTAGTAACTCAGGATTTCATCACATTCAAGCATTTTCAGATACTGTGGTTTTTCTCCCTCCCCACCTTGAATATACAATTTATGAGGGGCACATACTAATACTAACTGCTGTCGTGTGGTTTCAAATCCCACAACATGAATATAGTCTCCTAAACAGCACAAAAATTTGAATGCAAATATGATTACTTAAGATTCCTGGCTCGTTCAAGCCTTAAGCAGCACAATTTTGCAAGTTGCATGCCCACACCTACTCCATTTGGTTATAGGCGCATATCGTGTGCATATGATTCCATTGGAATTATACGGTACAAACTGGGAGCTGTGCAAAACTGATCTGTGTCAAGATGGATGAGCAGCTGACGGTGTGTGAGAGAGTGTCTGTGTGAGGCACTGACTTCAATGGGAGGATGACGGTTCGGTCAGTGAGAGCCGAGCGGTTGCCAGGTCAGGATGTGTCCCAGGAGAGGAGGTTGACTCTTTTTGTGCGTCTGCCTTTCAGTGCGATTGCTCAAGCAGATGAGAACTGACATCCTAACATCAACAGGAAACACACACTCAGTTTATTCTCTACAGGGATATGACATCAACAGGCAACTGGAAAGCCCAGCTTCATCTCTGCAGGGACACTCGCAGCCGTGACATTGTGGGCCAAAAGAATGTAAATGCAGCCCAGCGCTTACCTGTAGATCTGGAAATATGATAAAACGATTCTATGAATTATTCCTGAGCATGAACAGCACTTTGAATCGGCTGCACAATGTGATGCTCACATTTTTTTTTTTTTTACGTGGGAGTTCGCTTTTATAGTGGCAAGTCGAGACAAATACAGCTTTAATTTATTCTGCTTTCCGTAGTAGTTATTCATCTCCAGCCACATGCATGTATACAAGACAAAAGCAATGCTACAGGTGGAGAAATGTTCTATTATGGACCCTTTCACTCTTTCAGACAACTGCAGGATCACAGCCGTGACAAATGCATTTTCACTAAAGGCTGAAATTCCTGATTAAGCAGGGTGTGTGATCCTCTCTCCTCAAATTACGACTGCTCCCTCTGTGATATGAGCTTAAGTGCATGACAGGCAAACATCTTTGGTGTCTCGACACACATAACACAGAATGACAGTTACTGTATTTTCCAGACAGTTGTGGTTTTTTTTTTTTTGTTTTTTGTTTGGCCTTGCGTCCCTGTCCATCCGTCTGTCTGTGCTCAGCATAACTCCAGTCCTATTAGTGCCAGGGTCTTCAAATTCACAGGGAACATTCTTAAAACATAGACAAGTTCAAAGATGGCTAACCTTAACCTATTTTAAGAGGTCAAAAGGTCACATTCTGTTTCCCATTTTATACTCATATAGCTGAGGGTATTTTAGCAATGCGCTACATTTTTGTTTCTGGTCCTGCAACATATTCTGCAATGGATGATAGCTGCAATCCTAAAATTATGCAGAATTTTAACTTACTGTTGAGAAGATGTTCGATATGTGAATGCACACATGCACGTGTGTGGCAAAGCTATGATTCTGGATGCGAGGCCTGAAGGGTAACAATAGATGTGTGACGATCATGTAAATGATAGTGAAGAGTTGCATGTGTGCCCAAGTTACTCCTAATGTGCAAAGTGAATGCAAGAATGTTGCAAATTGCAACATGTTGCAAAAGTTGCATTGTTGTTCAGACCATTTAACACTTACAGATGTCAGCAATCCTAAACACATCTGACAAATGCTAATTTTTCTTTGTGCATGCAAACATTGTAACTGCTCCTCATATGAATGCATGTAGTAGAGCTCATGGGACAACTTTAATGTACCTGACTACCAGGCAGCAATATGCCAAACACAGCAGCCATTCAATCGTCGGCCTGGCATGCCACATGGCGTTTCACCGATGAATAGTTTACTGTCTGGCACCGATAAAAAATTGGGGCATTTGTGATATGTGAAGATTGGTAGATAAAGAAGGAGGTGGGTGGGGGGGTGGCAGACGATAGTTCCTTTTCTGTCATTATTGTCCAGCAACGCATTGGTTCTAAGGGTTATGTGACATCTCACAGCGATGTTGAAAAGCTTAACGTGCACCCACCGGGGGCTCTTGCCATTTAAATCAATCCTGCACTTTTCTGTATGCACTATGTTTTGAAACATGATCCAGCTCAGGAGTACAGCCGCACCAGACCCCAATGGACACTTTGGAAGTTTTTAATGTGCTATTACTCAAAATGTTACTAGCTCAGCTGAAATTACACTTTCATATTGAGCTTCATGCATTATTTGTCTCAGAGTGATGTTGGCTCAAACAGCTGTGCTGCTTGTCTTTTTGTGGGGCAATAAAATGTGGTACCACGGGAGCCTGTTGTTTTTAGGAAGCAGCCTGGCCTTCAAAGCCCTAAACAAGGGTCCTACATGAATTGCAGTAACTAATACTTTGGGCTCTAATCTCCCATTCTTGACACGTCTATCACACTTGGCTCTCTACCTAAATTTCACTGGTCAAATAAGTTCTTTCCAGATGCAAAGATTATATTGTAGATCTCACTATAGGTTGCCATCACAGATCATCCATCTCCATCTCAACCAATCCTCTGACTCTTCCAATATCACACCAAGCATCTGCATGTCCTCCATCACTGCATCCATAAAACTCCTCTTTGGCCATCCTCACCATCCTTCTCATGGTATACCCCGTATCCATCCTCTGCACATGCCGAATGATCTCTGTCTCTTCTGTTTCACTTGGTTTCCAAACCATACTACTTGCTCTGTCCTTCTGATATATGTATTCTTAATGCTGTCCATTGTTGTCAACCCTGGAGAAAATTGCAGTTTTTTCAACTCTGCCATCTTCAACTCCACATCAAAGAAGCCACACAACACAGCTAGTCTCATTTCTGTTGCAATGCAAATTCATTTTTCTTAATATTGAGACTAGTCACAATCTGACATGTTGTACATTTAAAATATTTGTCCAAATTTAACGACCCCCACCTACTGAACCCTATGTTTCATATGTCTTGTTAACAGTAGCTTCTTCTTGCCCACAATGTTGCGGTTATTAAACCACTATAGCATCATGAGAGTGAATACCCGAAATGCCCTTTGACATCAAGCTGACACCCCAAGAGCAGAATTCATCATAGCCCAGTTGAATTGTCCATTCCTGATAGCTTGAATTTTTGGATACTTTTCTGTGGTTTAACAATCAAATTTAAGGATTATTGATATTTTGTAGAGCAAGTAGATTCTGTTACATACGTTTTTATCTGCTTCATGCTATGGAATCTGAAGATGAGTAGCAACAGCAATGGCGGTCAGGGCCTATTTTGGACTTAAGACATTTTGGAATATGCACATCTTAAATCTTCTGATTGAAATTTATGATATGAAATTCAGAAACAATTTAAAATTGCACAATTCTGAAAGGAAAATAATCCAAAATTGATCCTCACACTAAAGAATTTGTTAAATCATTCTTGATAATAAACCACAAGATGTCAATGATAGTATGACATCTTTGGTGAGCAATATTAGTCTACTTCACCTTTTTGCAAGCAGATCAACCCAACTGGCCAACCCATCTGAAGAAAAAAAAGAAAAAAAAAACTGGAATAGAGTAGTTTTTAAGATAAAATTACATTTTAAAAGTGAGTAAAAAGTTTGTCCTGAAATTATATTCATTTTGTTTTTAATTGTTATTCAGGCAATTCTGTGTTTCTGAGTCCGGACAAACCCGATAATCTTCACAATAGCGTGAAATGATTTAAAAGCAGGTTTTCTGAACAGACGCCCATTGTTGAGCCATGGGCACTAATGAATTAAAACATGATGTTCTCTCCTGCAGGTTAATTGTGCTCATTTGAGTGAATAGAGGGAACATTTTTTTGGCAGAGCACGGCGGCTCGCAACGACTTTTATTACAACTATATTTTCCAGAACATTAATTCTGTGGATTTTCTTTTTTCTTTTTTTTTAAACAGTGTGCAATGAAAGCAGAGAGGATACAGTATACATCTCTGTGTGAAAGTCATTTGCTAATGAGAGCTCGTAAATAACTTCGGTGGCAAGGGCCAGCGTGATTTTGGCCGAGGATACATTGACATAGCATGGTGACTGGAAACCTTTTCTTCACAAATTCATTTGGATCACAGGGCGTCTACTGCCGCCTCTCTGTTTGTTATTAGATTTTACAGCCAGAATTTCATCATGTCCCGTGTTAGTTCCTTGAATGAATAAGTGGTCCCGCTGCACCCGGGTACACCCGAGGTAACCGCTGCAACTTTATAATGTAAAACTGTGATTTATTTCAACGGGGTAAAATGTCCTGAAAACTTTAAAGGAACAAGTGCAGAGGGATTGTGTTTGTGTCTGCGCGGTGTGCACTTATTTCCAAGGGACATGTCTGAAGGGCGCGATACACTGATGTTCTCCCTGGTATCCGTCATGTCGCAGCTTACATCGACTATGAAAGGAAACTGTGAAGACAAACAGCAACTTAAAATGTGACACATCTGACATTGATCTAGCAGTCCCCCGCGGAGCAGCTGCATAAATGGGAAAAATCTGGGACACTTTTTTTAGAACCAAGTCAAAATTCCAGTAAGACTAAAGACAACTCACACATCCCGCGTCGACACCATTACAGTGCTGATTTCCGTTTTTACACATAATATGCTTGAGTCCTCTCAACTGGACCGGAGCAAACATATTTGAGTTGTACCAATACACACCTTGGGTCATTTAGTATTCATGCTTGATTTCCTTTTAGCGACCTGACTGGAGACGCTTAAAAACTTTCCACTCAGTGAAGACTGACGGCTGCAGCTGCACGGGTCACGTTGTGCTTGGCAGCAAGGATGCTTTGAAAATGGCAATCACCATAAACGTAATCCCCGTGAGAGGTAATTAAATCTGTATGCACAGTGTAAGACAAAGTTTTAGAAAGGAACTGTCCAAAAACTGAAATGTGTCCAAGGCTTTTGGAACACTATAATAACGTCTTTATATATATATGTGCACCAACTCATTCATTTGTTTCACTTTTGACTTTTTGTGTTCCCTTTTTTTTAATGCCATCGTGCCTCTTGCAACATGTCCATTTAGTCTAGTTCCATTTTCCTCATTACAAGACTGCTTATGCCAGGACAGGCTGGATCCTTGTATGAATCATTTTCAGTTTTAAAAGGTAAGATTATGCGGTGTGTCCAATATATAGCCACCGGGAGACAGAATCACTGCTGCAAACAAGGTCAACATTATACCAGTTTGTCTTCAAAGTCATTAAAGTCTTCTAGTCTCTAGAGGACTGTTGGGTGACTCTCCTTGAACAATTTGTGAAAGTATCCTTAATCTTTCTGAGGAATGATGAAAGGATTATTCATCACTCTTGGGTTGGTGGGTGCAGACACCATCCTAAGAGTCGGGTGTCAAATAAGCTACTTGGTCATGTCCTGATGGATTGGCTAACCCGACTTTCGGTCATGTGATAAGAGCGCCAGCATGATAACGAGACTGATGATTTCACTCCGGTGGGTCTCCATTCACAACAAAAAGTTAATTTCTTAAATGGTCATTTGTGGAACCCATTTGTAACAAGTATTTAACAGACTTGAATGAAGTAATGCAATGTTAACAAAACTGTGTTCTGACTTCTTAAGCCACAAACAATGGTGGAGAGGGAACATCTGGTCATCCGGTCTACTGTTTGACTTCTGAATGCTTCAGATTCAGCATCAGAATAACACCACAGCCATTGCTTGGGTGATAACAGAGGCAACTGAAAGTTTGAAGACATCATCGTGATACATCTTCACTTGCAATGCACAAGAACAGTTATGGAACTTACTTACCTAATGTAGAGTTCTTTAAAGATAGGTCTGTATACATAAATGCATACAAAACTTTACACACACATATATGCTTACATACATATACGCATGCATGCATACATATATAATATATATGCATGTATATATATTATATATGCATGCATGCATGTATATATATATATATAAACGCAACACTTTTGGTTTTGCTCCCATTTTGTATGAGATGAACTCAAAGATCTAAAACGTTTTCCACATACACAATATCACCATTTCCCTCAAATATTGTTCACAAACCAGTCTAAATCTGTAATAGTGAGCACTTCTCCTTTGCTGAGATAATCCAGCCCACCTCACAGGTGTGCCATACCAAGATGCTGATTAGACACCATGATTAGTGCACAGGTGTGCCTTAGACTGCCCACAATAAAAGGCCACTCTGAAAGGTGCAGTTTTGTTTTATTGGGGGGGGGATACCAGTCAGTATCTGGTGTGACCACCATTTGCCTCATGCAGTGCAACACATCTCCTTCGCATAGAGTTGATCAGGTTGTCAATTGTGGCCTGTGGAATGTTGGTCCACTCCTCTTCAATGGCTGTGCAAAGTTGCTGGATATTGGCAGGAACTGGTACACGCTGTTGTATACGCTGGTCCAGAGCATCCCAAACATGCTCAATGGGTGACATGTCCGGTGAGCGTGCCGGCCATGCAAGAACTGGGACATTTTCAGCTTCCAAGAATTCTGTACAGATCCTTGCAACATGGGGCCGTGCATTATCCTGCTGCAACATGAGGTGATGTTCTTGGATGTATGGCACAACAATGGGCCTCAGGATCTCGTCACAGTATCTCTGTGCATTCAAAATGCCATCAATAAAATGCACCTGTGTTCTTCATCCATAACAGACGCCTGCCCATACCATAACCCCACCGCCACCATGGGCCACTCGATCCACAACATTGACATCAGAAAACCGCTCACCCACATGACGCCACACACGCTGTCTGCCATCTGCCCTGAACAGTGTGAACCGGGATTCATCCGTGAAGAGAACACCTCTCCAACGTGCCAAACGCCAGCGAATGTGAGCATTTGCCCACTCAAGTCGGTTACGATGACGAACTGGAGTCAGGTCGAGACCCCGATGAGGACGATGAGCATGCAGATGAGCTTCCCTGAGACGGTTTCTGACAGTTTGTGCAGAAATTCTTTGGTTATGCAAACCGATTGTTTCAGCAGCTGTCCGAGTGGCTGGTCTCAGACGATCTTGGAGGTGAACATGCTGGATGTGGAGGTCCTGGGCTGGTGTGGTTACACGTGGTCTGCGGTTGTAAGGCTGGTTGGATGTACTGCCAAATTCTCTGAAACGCCTTTGGAGACAGCTTATGGTAGAGAAATGAACATTCAACACACGAGCAACAGCTCTGGTTGACATTCCTGCTGTCAGCATGCCAATTGCACGCTCCCTCAAATCTTGCGACATCTGTGGCATTGTGCTGTGTGATAAAACTGCACCTTTCAGAGTGGCCTTTTATTGTGGGCAGTCTAAGGCACACCTGTGCACTAATCATGGTGTCTAATCAGCATCTTCGTATGGCACACCTGTGAGGTGGGATGGATTATCTCAGCAAAGGAGAAGTGCTCACTATCACAGATTTAGACTGGTTTGTGAACAATATTTGAGGGAAATGGTGATATTGTGTATGTGGAAAAAGTTTTAGATCTTTGAGTTCATCTCATACAAAATGGGAGCAAAACCAATTGTGTTGCGTTTATATTTTTGTTGAGTATATATATATATATATATATATATATATATATATATATATATATATATATATATATATATATATATATATGCATGCATACATGTGTATGTACATGCATACATACTTATACACATGCATGCATATATTCACGCATGATGCACATATCTGCATACACACAGACATACATATATACTTAACTGAGGGATGGAAGTTCAAGTAACTTTAGTAAGATGGAGCATTCAGTAGCAGTGAAGTTTTATGAGAATACCAACTGGAAATGTTGTGCCTATAACCTTGTAAAGGTGATGTGGGTCTCAGATAATCCGTACAAGCAGGAGGTGTGATATGTATGCCTGAACAGACATTTACACTCCTGAGCCCAGCTCACGTGGCTTCTAAGAGGCCATTCCCCAGACCTCTGGGGTATATTTAAAAATCAGAAAAAAAGTCAAAGTTGTAAATTCCAGAATTAATACGACACACCTGGATAAGTCACGTGTCAGGCGCCAAATTGAGGTCTCACTGGGATCGTCCAGCAAGCGTGCTGCAATAACCCACTGTGGCAGCAGCTGATTATCTGTGCCCACACAGTGTTTCTCTCTGCTGGATGTCCCCAGTGACCGTGGCTGTTTGTGTGTCACCTCCCTGTCTGTCTCATATCTCCTCTGTTCAGTCGCCTGGATGATAACACTCTGCACCACGGGACAAGGAGAAAGCTCACCATCTCTCTGAGCTACATCACACATTAAAAGGTATTTTAGCTTGATACCTGATCAGCCAAATATCATTATAGGCTTTTCATCTCATCCATAATTCACCTGTGGGGGAGTGAGCCAAGAATAGCCGGCTTTCTGTGCTCGTAGCAGGAGAACGAGCGACAGGATGACACGGAGATGAAATGGCTACAGTGCATAGAGTAATATATTTAGGTGTGTACACGGTAGAATATCCCATTATTGTTATTCATCATGTAAAGACAGCCTTTGGGTCATGTTTCCCTTTTTAACTCCATGCTCGGCAGGCTTCTGCGGACATTTCTCCTTGATGGTTTTGAAAGTGTTGTCACAGTGTGATCCATGCTGTTATGATTTCAGAATACATCACCACACTTTTCTTTGCATTAGATTTACTGTGAGACGGACCGTGAACAATGCATTTGACTAAAGGTGTGAACCTCATCTGATAAAAGACACAAGAAGGAAGCACTAAATACTAAATGTCAACCTCCAATATTTAGTTATGCCAGCTAGCTTCACCCCAAAACTCAATGCAAACTACACATGAGTGTCTTTGGTCACTTGCTTGAGTATTTTAAGGTTGAAGGATTTGAATTTAACCACAAGTTTGCGCTGAAACATCTCAAGTAAAAAATATTACCCAGCTTCTTAATGTATTTTTGGAGGGGAAATGCAGGTTGCAGCTTCTTCTTTTAAAGGTTTTATGGCAGTTGACATACGCTTTTAAAAGTGCACTACTGCCACCAACTGGGCTGGAGTTTAACATAGGGGATATTGGGGGAAAAAATACTCCAATATCCTGTGAACTAATTGTGTGTCTTTTAAAAAGGAAATTGAACCATGTGATATGTGTTTGCTAGCAAACCAAGTAATGTAAAACTATGATGTTTCACTATTCTTAGTGATTGAATGATATTCACTTTTCTTGCAGTGGAGAAATATGTGTTCAACACTTTCCAGATACCCCCTGAAAATACCCCAAAGGCATGTTTAAATATGACAAAGGTTTTAATTAAGGCTGGCTGATGAATGCTGCAAGACATACAGTGTTTAAAATACAAAAATGTGTGTTAAAACAATGACTTAACTTCCCAGATTGCCTTAGAATGCAGGAAAAAATGCTACAGATTTTAAAAATTTTCTGGGGGACCTTCAGCCCACCTAAATCTGGATCCGCCCCTGCACTTATGCCTGTCTGACAAAGAGTTAAGGTTTGTAACCTCTTTTTGTTGCCGTGTGTCGCTCAGCTGGGTACAGAGGGTTAAATGGAAACCAGAGTGAACTAAACTGAACCCATCTGCACCTCTTTTCCTCTCGCTCCATTGTGCCATTTCTTGGCCTTATCTCTCAGGAAGCAAACAATTAGGCAGATACAGATGAGACAAATTCAATTTTTGTCTCTTGACATTGTTCTTCTCCTTCCCCTCTGGTGGCTCAGGCAGCCAAAGTCCCATCACAAATTCATATCTTGTGCACACATTCGTGTGCAGGATGTGACTTTTGTGAACTCTGATATATACAGAGGGATTGTTTTTGAGCTAAAAGAGTCATCAGCCCCCACGTCTGCATTCATGAGGAAACACTTAGGCTGTAACAATAAGATGCGGAGACAGGACGGCCCCTCTGGGCTCTTCTGCTTTTGTCCACTCATACGGTTCGTTAACATGACGGAGATATTCACATATCTCACTATTAATCTACTTGGATGAGATGTCACTCAGCCACATTTAAGGCTTTAAGAAAGTCTGGAAATGGTCAAATGAGATATCAAACTCCCAAATGTCTTTGGCCCCTTTTTTCATTCCAATCTGAGTCACTTTCTGAGCGACACACGCCATTATTGAAGCCCAAAAATGGCTGACATTTGACCAGAATAAAAATGCATATCTGGCCTTACTGCCGCGGCGTAGGCGGGAGTCGCCCCGGCTATCGAACCCTCTCATCATCTTGCAATGTCTGAATCAGCAGAGAAAGGCCATCGAGTAACCGCAATGCAATTCTCGCATTCCAGTAGCTGAGCAGTGAAAGTGTCAGATTGTTCCTCATGCAAATAGGATGGAAAGAGGAAGAGCATGTCTGAATGAGGTCGTCTCTCCTTCCTAATGGAAAATAAATAAAAAAAACATCAGGAAAGGTTTTCGGAGGAAGTTAGTCAGCGGGGTGAGAGTCATCCAGTCAGTGCTTAATTCTTGCAAACCAGAGACATAATGCGACAGTAATGCAATTTGTTCTGGGCCAAAAGCCCAGCCTCACTTATCTAACAGTTACAGACGTGATTTGTCTTCCTGCCCCTCAGACCACTGTGCATTAAAGAGCCCTCTTTGTGCTCCCAACCAGGTTGGAGGACGTCGCCCTTATTAGATGTGACTGCATGATAATGAAACGGCGTAATGCGATGTCAGAGAAGTTGACACGACACAAAAGGCTAAGGTTGGCAAAATTCCTAATCAGCTCAAAATGTCATAGGGCTCACCTTGAGTCTGCATCACAGGCTGCAGGCGGAACAACGTGCCACGCTGGCGTCAACCTAATGGAAGCTTCTCCTCTCCGGCCTGTCAAAAACAGCGACAATTAACGAGGTCCTCTTTTATTCTCTCAATGGCCGACATCACATGCACTAACAATGAAGAACTGAACATTTAATATGCGTAATTGCAGGTAGGCGGTCTTGATGCTCTCATCTTATTCTTGAAGGTTTCAATAAAGCGCAGAAAAATTGAAAAACACCCATGTTTCTATATTATTGCCGATAATCCATTTTATTCCTTAAATTCATACATGCCAGCTGCAAGAAAAAAGATTTGCTGTGTTCCTTTGCATACGGTTACTGAGAGCAGATAGTATCGGTTTCCGACGCAGCTGATCAATAGAGACCTGAAACACAGTATTTTATTGATGCTGAAAGAACATTCTGTTTGTTCAGTAGTTGAAAAGCTCCCCAGAGGAACTTTTGCAATAACAGATGTAAGAACGCTGCAATACTTCAACATCCCAATGCAGCGCTACAAATATGTGTCTTCTTGTCATAGAGTGTTGCATTTGGGATGAAATCCCACACCACGGGAAGCCCCGAGGACAGAAGGGCTTTTATCTTCATACTGAAGAAGAAGGGAAAAAAAATGCTGCTCTTTTCTCAACAGTAATACTGCAATTCACAAACTTCAAACGCAGGGGTCTAAAGCTGCACAAAGCAAACATTAACCTGTTTACGCCCAAATTTTTTGTATAAGTGGAAAAAGTTGCATTAGTACCTTTGAGATTTTTTTATTGTGAGTAGAAAATGACAGTGACACATTTCAGCAACAATTGTTGCCAGTGGGGCAAAACGGGTTAAAGCAACAGTATGCAAGCACTGCTCTCAGGCTCCCTCTACAGGTGACTCCCCATGGAAAACAGTCTTACATGTGCATTTGGGTGTCAAAAATCCAACGCCTCATCTGCCTCTTAACACCTAGGTAATGGATCAAGTATGGCAGGGGTGCCCAAGTTCGGTCCTCGAGATCTACCTTCCTGACACTCTTAGTTGTCTCCCTGCGCCAACACACCTGAATCCAATGAAAGGCTCATTAAAAGCCTGCTAATGAGTCTTTCATTGGATTCAGGTGTGTTGAAACAGGGAGACTACTAAGAGTGTCAGGAAGGCAGATCTCGAGGACCGAACTTGGGCACCCCTGAAGTAGGGGATTGGCTGTTGGGGTGAAATATGGTGGAGATATGGCAGCTACGGTAACCATGAAGGCCCAACAGGAACCCTAACCGTAAGAGGGCTAACAGTGCTCTGGTGAAACAAGAAGTCCTCAACAGTGGATCAGGTGGAGGAGGTGATGGGTTGTAGCCCAATGACTGTGAAGGCGGACGAAGGTAGGAACAGGTCTTCAGACTCCGTTCATCTGAGATTTCTCAGTCATTGGACCAGGCTAAGGATCTGTCAAGGACCCTGTGTTTGTCACGGTGGGCCAACATAGCAAGACAGTAACTGACACAAGGTCGCTTACAACAATCAATATCAGAGCTTGATGTATAGCAAATTAGCCCATATCACCTCATATTACTTATCTGCTGAGCCTCTATCAAACTGGGCTTACCCAGTTCATTGTCATCAAAACACAGGAAGTAAATAAAAGTTATGTGTCCATTAGCGAAAAGGTTGGTTGGACATTTGCCTTGCATCCTTTTGACTCTTTTAGCTTTTGCTAACTGGTAAAAGCCGGCCCCATATTCAGTCTTGTTCAGGTTCTTTAACTGTGTTCCTGTTCAATCACACTCTTTTTCCTCTTCATTTTCTTTGACAGTGTCCTTCTGTTTCTTTGTTGGCTCGGCCATGTCTGTACTGACAATACTGAGCTAGCTTCTTCCTATAGCTAGCTGCTAGCTAAACTACACTTGCGTAAAATGTTTTGTTTGTTTCACACAATTCACCGTACTCATAAGAAGTGTTCCATCACAGAACACCAGACATTTAAATTCAAATTTTGTGCTGTTATATCTTTTTTATGACATCATAAAGCTCTGATAAGGAAAGGCAATTGATGACACCATACATTTGGCACAATCCTCCCCTGAAGATGCAGGTTGATTTGTACACCTGTTAGTCATATTAGATCAAATCCTCAAAGTTACTGTAATCTATTTTATGAGGTCGCATTTTACACAAGATGAACAAACAAATATATTTTCACTATTATATTTATTATTTTATGCAGAAGATGCAAACAGTCCATAAATCCTTTAACACTGTGCACTATTGTTGATGTAGTTCTTTCTGATGTTCGCTTGATCCAGTGTTTTAGTTTCTATTAGCTTGGTGAAAATGTGCATAATATGTCCTCTTTAATTAATATTCATACTTAAATGCATTCAATCACCGGTGCATAATTTAACTTCTTTGTGCCTTTTTTATTTTGTGTGACTGACCTTGACACGGTTGTTCTAATGCAGTAGAAGTTCATGTCATCACAGCCTTCGTGCACGGTCTACTTATTTTATTTCACTCTATTCATGTTCACATCATCGCGCGTCACCTCACACCTCATTTAGTATCAAATGTAGATCTGGCGATTTGTCTGCCTCTGCAGCAAGAACGAACCAGAACAAAAAGCCCACTGCAGCAATCTGACCCACTTGTTGCTGCAAAATAAGAGTGGTGAAAAAAAATAAAAAATCCAGATGACATATTTGAGGGGAAAAAGCTGGAAAGATATTTTAGTAACAGAGGCAGCGGTTATATCCTGTTTACAGATGAGAGGAAAAATAAAAACAAAACATCATCGGCATACAGAATGAGCCAGCTTTCTTTCACTGCTTTTATCACTGCAATAAAAAGAGGAACAAATACATTTTGACGTGATACAATTAAAGACATTCAAGCACACAATGTGATGCGTGCTGCAGCAGAAGTCTGCACAGCAAATTTAATTTACTGAGGATGAAAATCAGAGTGTAGCTGCCTTCCTCTGGTACGGAAATAGACTAAAAAAAAACATGCACTTTTTTTTTTCCATTTTTTGCAGCTCAGTTCCAAAAGCTGAGCAGAGGACGAACAAAGTGGCCAGGATGTAATTTGCTGGCTCTCCACTGGGGAGCTGTGCACTCGCAAGCAGAGTTTTAATTCCTCAAAGCGTTTGCTTTGGAGCACTTTCCAGCCTGATTGATAATGCTATTGGACCAGTTGACTTAACCAGTGGGAACCACCATATATTCCAAACCCATTTTATTGTGCAGTTTAGTAGGTTGGGAAATAAAATTAGCTGTGTCCAGTTTTGGAAAGGATTGTACAGCACTATAAATAAATTAGAGCTGGTGATAAATGAGCAGAAATAGTATTTTAAACCCTCCTCCCCCTTTATCTTGTATTTATTTACCATTCTGGTGTGCAATAATTGAGCTGTTATTGCTTTTGCATTATTCAAGCAGTTTGTTGTTGCCACATACAGCTTGCTCATAAATGGGGTTTTAAAGGGGCCATCATGTTTTTAAAATGTATGTTACAGTTTGTCATCAAAAACACAGCAGACACTTATAGTGTATTCAATTAAAAGAAATGCACTTGTGTGCATGTTGTTTTAAATGTGATGGACACGCCCTCCTTTCATAGAGGGTGTGTCTCTGGCTCGCACAACCAGACTGGATGAGTAGGAGTGCCTTATAGCAGAAATACACATTTATAATCTGGTACAAACAACATTTAAAAACATTTTGTTCTCTATAGCTAGTGTCCTCTTTCATAACTACTGCACAGGGATGAATTTTAATATAACTCTACCGTTTAAACTAATTAAACTATGAGGTTATGAATAATTTGGGGCATGGCCAATCTGAGTGACAGTTAGTGTGCCGGGTCAAAGCAAACATCCACTAGCCGCCAGCAGTAGCTGCTAACTTGACACGTTTGTCATTTCTGAGCTTTTTCTTACACATATGTGATATAATTGTATGACTGGATCATCAAAGAAGTTGGTGCTCCAGTATTTGCACTAAACGGAACTTCAGTATTATTTAATTTGTGTGTTAGCACCATTAGTAGTAGTTGATAACTTGGTGATGTTAACTCCACTTGATGGTGCTAATGGTTACTGAGGCAATATGCCTATCATCGTTTTTAGTACGCGCACCTAAGCTACCTGTTATGAAAACCACTGCCCAGTCCACAAAAACATGCCCTAATCAATCATCTGAACCAAAGTTAGCCTACTAGCCCTTACTTACTTGTAAACTATAATATGGGGTTGGGGGCATGTGTTTGCTTTATTCATCCCACCCACTTCAGGCTGGTCTTGTCCAAACTCCACCTCTTTACCCATTTATAAGTTGGCCAGGGAGTTAGGCGGAGTCAGGCACTGCCAAGTTGGCAGCATCTCGAGCCACCCCATTTGAGCTTTAAACCCACTCTTCAGAAATGTTATGGATGATGTCACAGAGGGTTTGTTTACTATATACACTCACTGGGCACTTTCAATTGCTTGTTAACACAAATATCTAAATCAGTCAATGTCATGGCAGCAACTCAATGTATTTAAGCATTCAGACGTGGGGAAGGTGATTTACTGAAGTTCAAACAGAGCATCAGAATAGGGAAGAAGGGGGATTTAAGTGACTTTGAACATGGCATGGTTGTTGGGTCCAGATGGACCGGTCTGAGTATTTCAGGAACTGCTGATCTACTGAGATTTTCACACACACAACCATCTCTAGGGTTTACAGAAAATGGTTCAAAAAAGAGAATATGTCTTGTGAGTGGCAGTTGTGTGGATGAATTTGCCTTAATCATTTCAGAGGTTAGAGGAGAATGGGCAGACTGGTTGAACGGGTGACTGTGTGATGCTGTCATGTCACTATGGACCAATATCTCTGAGGAATGTTTCCAACACCTTGTTGAATCTGTACCATGAAGAATTAAGGCAGTTCTGAAGGCAAAAGTGGTCCAACCCAGTGCGAGCAAGGTGTACCTAATAAAGTGGCCAGTGAGTGTATAAAGTCTACGATCAAACTCAAACATGAAGCCCAATTTGAGTGAAAGCTGTCATATTGTGTAAATAAATGTTTTAAAAAACATTATTTTCCACAATATGATAGCTTTCACTCAAATTACAGAAAGATGATGAAGAGTTGAGCTGTTTTACCAGGTTTCTTGGGTAGGCATATATAGCTTGGGGCCCACGGATTGTCCAGGTCAGTGATAGCTGGAGTTTCAGCCGCACTGAAGAAGAACCGCTTTCTATTCTGAATGTCAAATGAACATGTTACTGTACTTCATCATCTCTGACTCTTCCTTATTGAGCCAGGTTCAGGCTGTGCTGAGATTGATCCAATACCCTGCTGAGGACAAAATAAATGACATGGCTGACATCGTGCTGTTTAGGTATGTTTTCACAAAGCTCTTTGTGTGCATGTGTCAGCAGAGCTGTGTCTGCCTGCTCTCTCCGTATCCTCCCTCGTCTCACTCAGCAGCATGTGTTTCTGATTACCAGCCAGCATTCCTCTCTGCCCGAATGGCTGCTGGAGCATCACGACTCTACAACTTCTGGCGATGGCGCGGTATTCCATAAAGCCGCAGCGTCGAAGCTTCCCATGCACGTCTTTCCGTATGTCTATTTGTCTGTCAGAGGAAGCTCCGTCGTTAAGAGATGGTAATGTAATAAGCTGACCTCTTGTCCCCAAAGTAGTTGCCACGCAAACCTCGCCTTCGGCCTGGATGATATGTTAAGTGTGTCCCGGACAGCTTGTCAACAAACACGTAGGGGAAGCCAGTAAACGACGCACCCGCGCTGCGGTTGTTTTAACCCCAACAGGGCAGAGCGCATTAATCACAGTTAGGGCTCAAACGATGATGAGGTGTTTGGTGGTTGACTCCAAATAGCTGGTAATGGAACAGCAGCGTGTGGAGGTGTCGTGTGTTTGGGTCCAACAGACGCTGTACAGGGAAAAGAAGAACAAAAGCACCAGTACTTGTTTAGAGTATTGCAATAAAAGAAGAGAGAGATCCTAGTTTTGATGGCAGTGGGGAGAAGCGTGCTTGATAAATCTTTTAACTTTCCGATTTTTACACTTCAACAGCCGCGCCGGTCTCCTGTGTTGACTGTATGGACACAGCTTTTTCTTCCACGTCCACTTGAATTTTCTTTGCACTATTTCTTTGGCAGGATGACAGCGGCAGTAGAGAAGTGCACCCAAAATGCATCCAGTACTTCTGACAGGGCAACAGCAGCCAAACATTATTACCTCTAAAACAAATGAATTATTTTATCCACGCTAGATTCTTGTGATGTCATAAAGAAGCATCTTTCACTGATGCAGTCAATCAGGCCTACGTAGAATGTGAGGCCCACCAGTGTCTGTGCTTTTCCCAAGAATCCAAAGCATGAAGCAGAAAACAGTCAATGATTCCACCTGGATTGGACTCCAGTCCATCACAGTGTCACCTGGTCACACTGCAATTTGAACACCAGATCTACCATACTTGAGACCAAAGTTCCAGGTTAGCCAAAGGGGAATCAAACCCAGGTGAGACATATTAGTAGCCCACCTTCTCATCCCACTGATTTACCTGCTCTCCTATAATCTACAAAAATATATCTTTATTGATTCAAGAGATCAAAGGAGATCCTCATTTGCACAGTCAATAAACATTTTAGAGAAAGCACCACATGACGACGCCCACTGGTCGTCTCCTTCAAGACGTCTTCCAGGTACATCCAACTGGGAGGAAGACCCAGGGTACGCTGGAGGGGTTATATCTCCCAACCGGCTTGGAAATGCCTCAGAATCCTTCAAGAAGTGTTAACGGACATGACTAGTGGATGGTAGGGATCCAAATAAGCAGCAGAAAATCAATGACAGAACGAGCCAGATTGCTCCCAGAATGTAAACATGACCACTGTCTTAAGGACCGTCTGCCCATGAAAATTGTATATCTAAAATACTTAGTCCAGATTTTTGAGTTATCTGGCTTCTTACCATTCCAGGGGTAATGAGTTATGAGTTTGACTACCTCACAGGATCAGCTTTAGAAATCAAGTTGTAATTTGTGAGACAGCACATAGTGACAAAAAGCATTTCTTGAGATCACAGAAGGTCAAATCTGTGCGTCCATGCTTGGGGTAGAATCTACCCCAGTTCCTTGCTTTTGGTTTGGTGTTGATACACTTCACAGCTATTTCGGCTATCACGGTTACCAGATGTATTCAAGTTTCATGCTCGAGCATTGTAGAAAACATCATGCTGGATGTTCTGATTTTTTTTTTTTTTTTTTTTTTTGCTGCAGGGTTCAAATCAATTAGGGTCCAAATGATGCTTGGGTGACAGTCAAGGTGAATGTTATCAAAGCACAGGAATCAACCAAAAAGGGGTCCAGCAGTAATAGTTTTCTAATCAAACTCCACAGTCTATATTCACGTGCACCAGATGGCTGGATTTACAAATCATTCAGTTTGGCTTCACTCTGCACACTAGATTTTAATTTCTGGTGATTTATATGGAACTGAGGGCACCTGTTTCATTCAATTTTAATACAACACCAGCAGTGACATTTAGGAGAGCAATTATTTTCTGATCTGGTGTTACTGGCTGCAGGAGCAATGCAAATAAGCTGAGAAATCCAAGAAGCGTCCAGTATTTCATATTTAAGTCATGCCAAAGTGATGAACCGAGACATGCAGCTGGCACCAAAGGCACTTGAGGGCACACACAAAAACATGCAGATATTACTTTGCTTCTCTCACAGTGACACCTCCCAGGGCTGCACTTCACTTACAGCACTTCGCATTCCGGCCGAGGACAGATTCCCTTACCAAGCAGAGCGGGTTTGCTGCAAGGTCGGCGCACATGGGCAATCAGTTTCGCAGTGAAATCCAAATGTAAAGCGCATCCAAACCCGTGAGACAGGACATTAAAGGTAGAGTCCCTAGAGGAGGAGGTAGGAGGAGGAGGAGGGAGGTGAACCTGGGTAGAAAACAGGCGACGGCACTTCAAAGCAGCATTTTTATGACTTACAGGAGATAATGTGACCACTAACTTTAACAAAGTGTCCCAGTTGTGGTCGGTGTCATTTTTTATGGATGCCGTATCGCTCGTATTTCTCATGCTTGACGTGGCAGTAAATATGGTGCAATTTCATGCTTTCTGAAGATGAAAAATATCAGGTTTATCATATCTGAATAGTAAAAATAAACCTGTGACTTTTTACACAATAAAATCTCCTGGGTTTTTATTTTTTTCTTAAGGTATTACCAACTAATTGCAATTAAATAATCATGTTCATGAGGCAATTATAACAGCACCCTTCACCATGTAAACCCAATATAGCCTCATATTAATGTCTCTTTAATTATTATTTGGATAGACTATTATTGTTGGAATTACGGACTACTTTACAACATGTAAAAGGTTAAAGTAGAAATACATTAATGTGTGCATAATCATAATAATAACAATCAGGAAGGCCACATTAGAAGTGGCAGGAATAATATGGATGAGTCTTGTGAATGTATACACAGGAATGGAACAGCTTTACAGGATACAAAACATGACTGTATTCCATTAAAAAACTACTATCAAGCATATTTTCAAATTGGAACAAAGAACACTGTATAAACTCTTATTCCACTGTGATTCTAATGGATTATGTGCATCTAAATAATGAGTCTTGGCAATATGAGAAAGAAAAATCAGATTTTTTTTCCCATATTGATCAATATTTATCACCATCTATAATTTAATAATGCTGACAGTTTGAAGAGTAGAATATTAATGACTGAAACCTGAATAAACTTAAAGGTTTGGAACTTTAGTCTTTTATTGCCTTTAATTTTGGGAAGCACTTTTTATATATGTCTAGAAAATGCTATATAGATACATATTAGTATTAGTACTACTATGGTAACTGAAGTGCATGTGTAGGTCTTGTGAAAGGTCAGGATTGAAGGTGTTTGTCTTTCTCCTTGTGGGTTGCTGGAATATAATTTTTGTGTGGCAAAGTTGCATGTGTCTTCAATTTGTCATCAGTGCAACTATAACCATCACATTACTTTTATTCTTAAAGCGTTTCATCAGATTTAGAGAATGACACTTTCACAATCCATTTCTAGTTGGTTCCACTGCCCTGCTCTCATTTCTAGAGCTTTCTTAACCACCAGTAGCTCAAACAACACCATATGAAAAGGTTGTGCCCTATGATGTGCAACCAAAAACCTGCAAGCACCCTATGATGCACAGACCTGCAAGTACCCTTTGATGTGCAACCACAAAAGTGCATATGCCTTTTGATATGCAACCAAAAAACTCCAGTGATCCAAAGCTTCTCAAATAGATGCACATTTTATTGCGATCATGGATTACAATGAAATTTATATATAAGCAAAATTCAATTATTGTATAAGCAAAGTAAAAGATGCACGTGCACAAGTCACCAGCATCTGTTTCAATCTAGACATGTTCCTATGCCACGTGTACAGAAATCCATGATCACAAAAGAAGAAGAAAAAAATCTTTCCATGCATTAGAAATGGAAATGTTTGTTTGACGTGAGCATTCAATCCTCATTAAACCCTCTGCAGTAGAACGTTTGGCAGTAATCATAGCTTTAGCTTGGCACATCCGGGTTTCTGAATCTTCTCCCACTCCAAACAGTAGGAAGCTGGAACTCTGTCATCTTCAATTCATTATGCAAATTTTTAGGGGTGTTTACTTCTGGCCTTTGCTTGGCTTGTTCACAACTTCCACAGTCGTGTTCTGAAGCCCTTCCAGGGCTGCGTTGGCTGTCACAGCATAAATGGCCACCTCTCATCCAAGGCTTTAGACACTCTGAAATGACCTGCTGCAGAACTTGTTCATTTGCTTCCATTTATTGTTCTTTCCATCCTTATAAGTCTCCATGTCCCTTCTGTTGAGAACCCTGTCCACAGCGTGGTGCTGCCACCACAATGTTTCACAGTAGGGGTGCTATTAGATGGGTAATGAGCTGTGCCCGGTTTCCGCTTGACAGAGAGCTTTGTTTTATGGCTGAGAGTTGTGAACAGACTCCTTTTATGTGCCTTCCTGTCTAGCCCGAGCAGCTACCGTACACCTTCAGCAGGGAGTGGGTTCCTTCTACTCTGCTGTACAGCCTTGAGGCATAAAGTGCAGTATTCATTGTAGTTCTTCCAGCAAAGGTGTTCTGCGTCTGAGTCGGAAAGCTCCTCAGAATTCTGGTCACCTCACTGACTGAGGTCTTTCATGGCCAACTCAAACGATGCGTACTTATGCACTTTTCTTTTCCAGGGCCAACAGTTTGATATGACTGAATTGTTTTGAACAGTTCACAGAAATTACAAACAGTTCTTCAAGTGCTCAGAACTTCCTGACACATTTCTGAACTCGCCGTTTCCAAAACTTCTACAGTTACGCCTTTGTTACAGACTGGAAAAAACACACCAGCCCAATCAAAAACCAATGTGTTTGATCATTTGGGCACCAGAAGAGGAAAGTAGACTTAGATGGTCATGCTTTTCTAAGTGTTTTAAATGTCACCTATCATTTTCTTTGAGGTGTACTTTTCCGGATTTATTTGACATCCTTGTTTCCTTAGTGATGAACTATGTAGGTGCTGATTTCTGATTAGCACAAAACCTTTGCCAAGGTGCTTGCTCAACATAAATAGAGACCAGGCCAAGTTCAAAATTGAGTAGACACCCAAACACAGGTTGTCTGGCACAATTGAATTCCAAGAAGATGAAAGTCACACAATACCAGCATCTGCCCATGTTAGCTATAGTATTTCCTGTAAATCTTTTCTTAAGTCCTACATAAGTCCCAAGGCCCACTGGTGCTGATGCTTATCCCTGGACATGTAGTGTGAAGCAAAGTCTCCAACTACCCCTAGACAGGATGCCAGAGTCCATCACAGGTTATTTCCCCAGCTGAGGCCGGTCCCCATTTACAGCTTGGTACGCTGGAATGATGCAAATCAAGGTAGCATCACTGGGAATCAAACACAGGTCTACATATTAGTAGTCCAACACCAATCCATCTGAGCTACCAGTCAACAAAATGCTTTTGATAATGAGATTGATATATCTTTACAGGCCAAATGTTACCAGGTATTTTTGTGCCCAGTGCCCGCTATGATAACCATGAAGACCAAACAGGAACCCTGAACACAAGACAGCTAATGGAGGTCTGGCGAAACAAGAAGTCCTGAATGACGGATCAGGCGGAGGAGGTGTCGGTTTATAACCCAACGGCTGTGAAGGCGGTTGAAGGCTGCAGCAGGTCCTCAGACCACAGGATTTCTCAACCAGCCACTGGACTAGGCTAAGGCTCTGTCAGGGACTGTGTGTTTTCCAACGTTAAATGAAACCATACACAGGCGCCTCTAAATCAACCCTGGAGATCGTCCACCATCCCATCTGGGAATCTGTCACGAGACAATGTTCCTCACCGCCTGATCTCCACGATTACTAGCATAGCACATGACCACATGACCAGCCAGAATACAAGAACTCTCTAAGCTAGCTCTTAGCTAGGTAGCATTTAGCCACTTTGAAAATAGACTTGTTGAGCTCATTTGTAAGTAAGTAATCTATATTTCTGATATCCACTCAACAGGTTTGGCAGCTACCCTAACTTTGTGATGTCATATAATAATTTATGGTAATTAGCTACATACTGCAAAAGCCTTCAGGAGTGTAAATACGAGCGCCTGTGCGAATGTGTTCACAGAAAACAAACGAGGTTGAAGCTGAGCAATAATTTTCTGTTTCTTTTCACATTTTATCTGTCTCCAGAGATCTCTAACCTGCTCCTCCTTCCCCCCAACACACACTCAGGAGGGATGAGATGTTAAATTAATTACAGTGGCCTGAAGATCCAGTAGACCACCGGATATGTGCATGTGGGGGATAATGTGTGTGAGAAAGTGTGTCAGATGGAAGTGTGTGGGACGATTACGATCAAAGCATTCTGTGACCACTGGAGTAAACCTTTTCATTGTGTAAAAAAAGAATGGGAACAGTTGGTGAGCTGTGCCAGGTGCGATTACATTCTCCCGGCAGTCACGGGTCTGTGAGATCACTTTAGACACAGTCCACACCGCCCGCTGTCACACGACGGCGTCCTCGCCTCCGTTCAGCCAGTATGTGTCTGTGTGTGTGTGTCATGTTTGTGTACATCTCTTTGTCACCTTGTGTGCAGTTCAGTTTGATTTAACTTAGGCGGGTAAAGGCGGACGTTTGCAACCATCATAGCTCCACAAGGACGAAAGTGTCTATGCACGTAGTGCAGCAGGAGGGGACCGGGGGCCCCTGGGCTTTACGAGGTCGGCTTCCTGCAGAGTGGAACAATTTGAGAGAGATAATAATAGGCAGGTCAAGATTCAATTATTTGCCTGGGGATTAACCTGATGGGGTCTTTGAGGAAGGTCAGCGAGCAGCGGAGAGTTTGAGGCTTCAGAAACAGAAGCCAGTTACAAAGTGCTTTTATTATTTCTAAGTCCCCTGATCATAAAGATCTGAGATCAGCCACTGCAGGACAAGTCTGCAGGTCACTCCGGGCAGCTGTCGTTTTAAATTAAACAGAGTTCCTACTTAGACGTAATGGCTCTTAAACCTTAGCCAAAGTTTTTTTTATTTTATTTTATTTTTTTGCATTTATCAAGACTGAACAAAACAACAGGTGCACGCGCGGTTAAAAATCAGTCGATGCAAAACAACATACTCGTATTAGCGTTCCACCAAAAATCAAAATTAATCAAACTGGCTGATTGAGACTCCAGACTGAATGATTGTTATCCAAAAGCTTCAGATATCTGTCGCTGAGATAGATGATGACTGGAGTGCAGCTTTAAGCAATTAATTTAAGCAGACACATATAGTGGGAACGATGCTCAATTATTCACAATATTTTAGCATAAACATTAAAGATTTTAAGTATGTTGACACTTTTTCCAGTAACACAATGAGCACCCGGAGCAGCCGAAAGAAAGAAGAGGAGGAAGAAGAAATATGTTCAAACATTTGCATGTCACATTTCATATTTCCTTCTCCTGGTCTTTTTCAAAATGGAGTATCTATACACAGTGTAATAGACAAAAATATGTCTCATATTCAGAAAACTAAGATTGTTCTGAGCATTTTGATGTGTAACACATGGGCATTATAATCAAAGAAAGTACCTTAAAAGGTGAAATACCCCTAGTCACAGAAGTCTAAAATAAGCTGTTTTGGTAAGAAATGTATAGTAAAGGAGGTCATGATGCGTCCACCATTTATGTAGGTCATTAAATAAATAAATAAATACTAAAAATCAGAGTCTATAAAAGGAACTGTTGTTGCTCCTCAACTTGAACTTTACTCACATTTACGCAGCTGCAACAGTAATGAAAACTGGATCGCAACAATGAGAACAATTTAAGCTTGTTTACACTTGTTTGTAGTTACGCAGATCAACAGATCATTTTATTATTTTTGTCGGAACCCAAGTTCAAATTCACACAAACACACACACAGTACCCATCACATCACAGTTCTGCAAGAATAAAGATGAGAAAGAAATGTGAACTTCATAAGAGTGGAACACTCATCTCGTCACAGGCAGCCAAGTGATATGAGTGAATTAATCATGTGCAGCTCTCGATCCAAAATACTTATGCATGAGCTAATGGAAGAACTCCTCCACACGAAGGAGAAAAATTAATGTGTTGATGAGCTCTGTCCCAGATATTTACAGGCCACACGTCAGACTGCAAGCTGCCTGACTACCTGCCCGTCATCCAGCCCATCATTTGGTCTGTTTTTCCATTTCCACCTCCCTCTCTCTCTCTCTCTCCTCTCTCTTTTTGCTCATTCAGTAACGTCTTGGCTGAGACATGAAAAGAAAACAAAATGCCGTCTGATCCACCCGCCCCGTGTAAAGGCTCAGACGAAGAATATTACCCTGATAACCCAACCGAATCCAATCAGCCGCTGGTTATCAAAGCCAAATATCAGACCCTTAATACGTGGATTAAAATGCACGTACACAAGTACGGACAAACTGACTGAATAAGAATGCATCGGTCTTCCTGCCAAGTGCCCATTTAATTTCACTTTGGATATTTATTCCTTCATGTGTTCTTGCAGCTGGCGACACACAGATATCTGAATTCAGCCAGCAGGTTGTTGTGATCACATAACTGTGACCTGCAGGCCACGCCGCGTTGTTGGGGGTGATATGGTTTCACGCTGGACGCCATCACTGTGAAGGCAGCGCGATATCATCCCCCCATTAACGGAGCCAAATAATGCACAGACCTTTGAAACTTCCAGAAAGATTAATATACTTCACTCCTGCGAGAAACATGTGTTTTCTATAGCAGGACTCTCAAACCTCTTTTTCTTAGACTTTATGTTTCGGACCAGTCTCGGGGACAGGGATTGCATCATTGCTCTGCTACGACTTTTGGAAGATGTGAACTGCACATCTTGTTTCTCCTTTCTTACATTTTTTTTTTTTTTTTTTACTTTGTGTTGTTTTTTGTTTTCTCCAGAAGAGAAAAACAAGTTGAAGCTGCAACTCACCAATATTGTTTTGTAGTCATGAGCTTGCGTTCCCAAACCCAGACCCCTTAAATAAGTGACTGTCGGTATCCTCTGCCATGTCGTTATTCCGTCCTAGGTATGGCATCTTCCTACATTCTGTTTCCCCTAAAACAACATATCACACGTCCTTGACAGAATGCAAAAATCAATTAATAAATAGCTTCTTGCTGTGTTTGCCACTGCAATCCCACAATGCATTGCTTTGTCATGAATATGCTGAGATTTAATGTGTCCTGAGCAAAACATCCAGTAAAAATACTCATGACAGGGTTTAGAATTTGTACAATTTAATGGTTTGCTAACATTTGTGTTTTCTCAGTGAACAATTTGTTAAAAATTTTAAGACTCGTTGAGTGTTGGGTCTATATTAAAGACTGGTTTGTGAAGTGCTGAACCCCTTGAGCTTTTACATGTGTGACATTTTTAAGGACATCAAAAGACAAAACAAAAATTTGGGCTTTTAATGTTAAAATTTCTAAAATTATGCCCTTTAAGCTCACAATGAAAAGTATTCTCTGCAATCACGAATTTCATCAATAGATGGTCTGGTGTTGGAGAAAGTCAAAACCTTTTCTGAGACTCCATGTCATAATTTGTTAAAGAGGTGAAGTCATCTTTTCTTTAAAGTTGTCAACCTTTGGCAAAAGCTGCACTTAGCATGTGGTTGAGCACTGAGAACTTAATCATCTCAATATCCCAATGACTTTGAAAACAATTATTCAGGCTTTTGTCATTGCTGCACTTTTTTTTTTCAAAAATGGAAGACCTTGTTGAAAAAATGTTTCTCACACACACAAAAATCTTTATTGAGTTAAATTTGACAGCAGCAGACACACGAATTGACACTTTTTCACCACAGTACAGCTTGACTAAATGAAATACTAATTTTTTTTAAAAAATATTTGTTTAATTTTTGCAAAGGATGCAAAAAGTCAAAATGTTTTGAAGAAATCAAAATTTATACTGCTGTTGACACCTGAGGATTTTAGACACCCCAGAACCACCAGATTTATTCCACCACTAAACCCTTCTCCACAGCTCAACCAGTTTTTTGGGGGGGCTGAAGAAGTCAGAAAATATGACAAGAAATGTTACGTTTTAGTAGCAGTTTATTATAAATAATGAGATTACCTTAGATGCTCAATACTATGAGTGTTATATTACCGCTTTAAAATATTGCCTTTTTTTTTGAAAAATATTACATTTATATGAGTAAATACAGTAATTGTAACTGCTCAACAAAAAGTATGTAAATGCACAAAATAGTTTTTAGTCAACAAATATACAATATAAATTAAAAACAACTTTATTTTAGTATTGTTCATCGCGGCCAGTCACCAGTGGGACGAGCTACCATCTTTTCTACTCATTTACTCAACTGTTTGACCTTTTCAACCTACCTACGGTAGTGTTCAGAATAGTGGTAGTGCTATGTGACTAAAAAGATTAATCCAGGTTTTGAGTATATTTCTTATTGTTACATGGGAAACAAGGTACCAGTAGATTCAGTAGATTCTCACAAATCCAAGCATTCATGATATGCACACTCTTAAGGCTATGAAACTGGGCTATTAGTTAAAAAAAAGTAGAAAAGGGGGTGTTCACAATAATAGTAGTATCTGCTGTTGACACTACAAACTCAAAACTATTATGTTCAAACTGCTTTTTTAGCAATCCTGTGAATCACTAAACTAGTATTTAGTTGTATAACAACAGGTTTTCATGATTTCTTCACACCTGCGAGGCATTAATTTTGTTGGTTTGGAACCAAGATTTTGCTTGGTTACTAGTGTGCTTGGGGTCATTGTCTTGTTGAAATACCCATTTCAAGGGCATGTCCTCTTCAGCATAAGGCAACATGACCTCTTCAAGTATTTTGACATATCCAAACTGATCCATGATACCTGGTATGCGATATATAGGCCCAACACCATAGTAGGAGAAACATGCCCATATCATGATGCTTGCACCACCATGCTTCACTGTCCACTGTGAACTGTGGCTTGAATTCAGAGTTTGGGGGTCATCTCACAAACTGTCTGCGGCCCTTGGACCCAAAAAGAACAATTTTACTCTCATCAGTCCACAAAATATTCCTCCATTTCTCTTTAGGCCAGTTGATGTGTTCTTTGGCAAATTGTAACCTCTTCTACACGTCTTTTATTTAACAGAGGGACTTTGCGGGGGATTCTTGCAAATAAATTAGCTTCACACAGGTGTCTTCTAACTGTCACAGCACTTACAGGTAACTCCAGACTGTCTTTGATCATCCTGGAGCTGATCAATGGCTGAGCCTTTGCCATTCTGGTTATTCCTCTATCCATTTTGACGGTTGTTTTCCGTTTTCTTCCACACGTCTGTGTTTTTTTTTTTGTTTTTTTTTTTGTCCATTTTAAAGCATTGGAGATCATTGTACGAATCATTGTATGAACAGCCTATAATTTTTTGCACCTGCGTATAAGTTTTCCTCTCTCCAATCAACTTTTTAATCAAACTATGCTGTTCTTCTGAACAATGTCTTGAACGTCCCATTTTCCTCAGGCTTTCAAAGAGAAAAGCATGTTCAACAGGTGCTGGCTTCATCCTTAAATAGGGGACACCTGATTCACACCTGTTTGTTCCACAAAATTGACAAACTGATTGAATGCCAAAATTGATTACTGACTGAATGCCACACTACTATTATTGTGAACACCCCCTTTTCTACTTTTTTTACTAATAGCCCAATTTCATAGCGTTAAGAGTGTGCATATCATGAATGCTTGGTCTTGTTGGATTTGTGAGAATCTACTGAATCTACTGGTACCTTGTTTCCCATGTAACAATAAGAAATATACTCAAAACCTGGATTAATCTTTTTAGTCACATAACACTACTATTATTCTGAACACTACGAACTATCTACGAACATTCTGAACTCGTACTGTAAGTTGAACTTTGATTCTTGATACATGGAGGGTTCGATTTGTGGTTGTTTATCAGTATGTGTGGCAAAGGAAATGTAGAAAGAATATTACATTTTAACTTCAGATTACATACAGAACGAAGGTACCATCACGAGCCACCATGTGTCCCAGGTTTGTAGAAAGCCCGTGAGTAGAATCAAAACGTGTCTGTACTTTGCTCCCAAAACTATCTGGTTGGGATGAGTCACCCAAAATGAAAAGTTAGCAGAAGATCCTGGTCAGGTTAAGAAAAGGTTGCCATTACCACTACAAGAATATTGCAACGCATTCTGGGGTCTCAAATGAAAACTTATTACTTGCAAGTCACCCTCAAGTTGTTTGTTTTGGAAATAATAGGTTGTTCATGTTGTCTGCATGAATTACCTAAAGTTTAACAATGAATCATGACACAATATATCATCATCCATATGAGACAGTTAGTGATTTCAAACACTGTTGCTCAAAATAAATAAAACATCTTAATAATTCAGTATATTTCTCCAACCTACAAGTTCTACAACATGTTGCCATGCAGTCTGAGGCATAAACCTCAGTGTGTATAAAAGCAAGTCCTAAATTCTGCATTTTTTTTCCAAAGACATTTCAGATATGTGTTTGATTATAATTTGGACCAGTTCACAGATTTTCGTGAATCCACTCAGGAAGGTGAGCTATTTTCTTGTGTTGTATGCATGAATACCCCCCCCCCCCCCCCAAACCTATTCAGTCTCAGAGTTGGCATCAATGAAAAGTATCTAAAATCACGACAGCTACCGCAGAAATTTAGTGTGTTAGATTAGTTTTATGAATTTGTAGCTGACCAAAAACTTCAGTTTTCCAAGTTTTCCGCATTTCTTTCCAGTGACAGGCTTATTATTTAGGTCGTGTCCACGTTACCTTGTTGGCGAATGTTAGGAGAAGTATAGGAGAAGGCTGGCAGTGGAAGAAGGTCAAGGGGCGCCCACGGTTCACATGGCTGTGGCAGACAGTTTGTTAATTTCAATAGGTGGGGATGGACTTGTTTGCCTTCCCGGACCCACAGCAGTTTAGTCGTGTGATTCTTGTGGCGACATGCTCAGACCTGAACAGGTGGTCTAGTGAGCCCATTATTGGTAATACAAAAGTTAAGCATGATAGATTTGTTTGTTAGCATGTAGCTGGATTGAAATCAAACAGATACTGATTATTCTGGAGTATATGATATATTCTGCAAACATGAGTTAATTTCATTCATAGGACATACGTTTTATATCAGCCCTGAGCCCCCGGTGCTTATCCCTGATACCGGAGCAGGAAGCAGATGAGAGACTATGACTCACTGTCGTTGAGATTCTGGTTCATCGCAGGTTATTTCAACAGCCAAGGCCGATATCAATTTACAGCCAGGTGGACTAGGCCGTCACAGCTGGATGGACTGGGATGATGCAGATGAAGTGTCTTGTCCAAGGACATAGACAGGGAGCATGGTCAAGAATCGCACCCAGGTAGATATATTGAAAGCCCAACTCCTTATCTCGCTGAGATACCTGCTCTGCATTAGTTGCCAATTTAAAAAAGAAAAAAAAATCACCTTGCAGTTATGATATTTGATATTTTTGTACCAGCTTGCCGAGCCACTCTGCCAACAAGTTTCCCGCTGCAGGCTTTGTTTCATCTTCTAATTCCTGGGAGCAATTGAGCCGTGATCTGGTTCCAGTTTTTCGGATCCTCTGTTATCCAAAAGCTGCAGATGCCAGTCAGACCACCATCCAGAACCCCACTGTGCCTGTTGTTGGGGATGTATAATACGTTCTTTAAACATGGTTTTTCCCACCAACAGACAGTTACAGTTTTTGCAGCACCTCTGGGGTCAAGGTATGGGAAGTGTTGGAATAACGTTTTGGGCTGAGACGGATTCAGCGCTGCTGTTGTCGTTATGAAAGATCAAGTGAAGCAGCAGCTGGTGGGCTGCCTGTGGAAAGCTGTGATAATTATTGTGTGTGAGGTGGGGAGAACCATGCATGTGTCTGGGAAGAAGCATAAAAACCCAGTTTTACTACACATGTCAGACGTGCAATGTCATTTCAGGCGAACGTGAAGGGAACAGATGTTTTCCAACGTAAACCAATGCGGTACATTTTTTAACATGCGATATGTTGTATTGATGGGTTCAAACTGGTCACTTTATCCCAGATCATCTCAAGGTCAAACCCAGCATTTAGTGTATGAGAATCCAGTCCACTACGCTGTTTCAGGTTCTGTTTAATGTGGCGTTGCGACCGTATCATGCTAAGTTAGCAACCGTCACTCACATACAATATTCTACTGTCCAAATAAACAAAACAAAATAAATAACCTGAAGCTGCATGCCGACGGTGTGCAACATTCCGAAATAGAGTTTGAATGTTATTTCATATCGGCTGCATTAAAAAGAAATTCACTCTCATGCAAAAATCAGCCAGTTCCCCAAAATCTACACTGCAAAAAGTGAAGGTTTTGTCAAATTTGTTACAAAAATGTTAATAGCTTTATGGATTTTTTTCATGTTAATCCACCATCTACTATCCATTTAAACATGTTTTATCTCAATATGTGTGATTCTCTGTACATATTTGCAGTGAACTTCAAATTATAACATTAAAAAACAAAGTAAGTCCCTTCAGCTGCTCCCTTGTTTGCACTCAGGGTCGCCACAGCAAATCCAAGGTGGATCTGCATGTTGAATTGGCACAGGCTTTACACTGGATGCCCTTCCTGATGCAACTCCACATTACATGGAGAAATGTGACAGGGGTGGGATTTGAACCCGGAACCTTCTGCACTGAAACCAAACGCATTAACCACTTGGCCACCAAAGGTCCAATCCAAGAAGTGTTTCAATGTTTTGGCTTCAAAGGTATGGAATCATGTGTTGGTGCTGCCCTTTGCTAGATCCACTACACCATGGGACTGCCGCGGCTTTGGGATGGTAACCACTTTGGCAGACAACCAGTCCATTCCCACATCTTGAAATTAATCATTTGCTGGAACTAGGTGAAATGTGGGCATCCCCTCAGTCTCCTCCAGCCATTGGAGTCCTCAATACCCTGGCACCTGAGTGCCAGATCATGCCCAAAATGTTGTAGCTGATGTTCACTCACAATGCAAGTGATACGTCTCGTCCTAGTCTACCGAAGTAATCATTCATTTGACACAAAGACATTCCAGTTGTACCCAGGGATCCTCCAAAGAGACCTGGTACCAAAGACATCTGGTCATTGCCTGACGTCACTGGTTACCATCTAAGTCTCACAACATACAACAAGACAGGAAGCACCTGGACCTGAAACACGTGGACCTTCATTCTCCTGCAGTTATCTGCAACATTAATCACCTCAGTCCAGCAACCTCATGACCCCATAACTTCCCCTCCACAAACATCTCTCAGTCTCCAAGTCTGAGGACCGAAAGACAAGACCATCACCACCAACCAAACTAAATGTCTCAACAAGTTGGACACACAATGAAAAGGATGTTGATTTATTGTGTGTCTTCTGTATATCAACAGCTTGGATTTAAAATTAAACAATTACGACAGGGGCAACTTGTGAACTTCATGCTGAATAGGAAAATTGCTTTTTTTTAATTATAATTGCATTGTACTAAAGGTTTTTCTGTAGGTTAATTACGACCCAATAATGTTCTTCTATTTTTAATGTTCTGGTGTATATTATGGCACAGGCAGGTCCATCATAGGAAGAAAACATACTGACAGTCACATAATTATTTATCTTAAGGACTTTCTTGTTACAATTCCACATTACAAAAATCAAAGTTATCAATGCAAAATATATAATAATATATGTGTCTTTAATAATGATTGTATTTATTGTTGGATTTGTACTTACACTCAAGGATGAGCAACCAGTCCTGTTTTTTTTTTTTTTTTTTGAAATTCTGCTTGTTGATGCTGTATTCCACTATATTTAATCAGGTTCATCTTCATCCTTAAACACCTGCCAAGAAGCTTTACGTGTTTATTGTTTGGTCCGTGTCGCCTGGACGATAATTAAACCTGTTTGTTCTCTGCGAGTTGTAATTTGGTTTTTATGTGGGCTCAGTGCCAGGTGACGGGATGGAAGGAGAGCGGAGAGTGTGTGGGATAAACAGATGAGGTGGGATTGTTAACCTTTAGTTGTAATGTGTTGTAGAGTGAGGAATATTTCAGATTTTGTTTTTTTTGTTTGTTTTTTTGGCACTTTAAAGGTCACACAGTCAGCCATGCAGGTTTCACATCTTAGTTTTATTGACAGCTTTGCTCACGAAGGGATGCAACAGTGGAAAAGTAACAACAGGCCTTGAAATCACTTGTACATTTATATAATATGGAATACTATTTGTGAGCTCATATTAAATATATATTTGCTGCACCCAAATACATCACTATTAAGAACTTCTACCTGTCACTTTTCTATTTTCAGATACATTAACGTGCTGTGGAGCACATTTTAAAGAAAAAAAGTAGGAGAACAGCCTTTACAGCACAATAAAAGAGTGAAGCAGATGTTTGCTTTAAATGTTGAATGAGTACTCGCTCGTATTTGTTCACTGCATTACCTATTTTCAATACTAAAAGCATTATGGGGCAAATCCTCAAGCTACTACAGAGAAATCAATTTTTTAGAAGCTGTGAATGATTTCACCACAACACATGAACCAGGGTGTCCATTTATTATAAAGTGTACTTAAAGTACTATTCAGCAGGAGAAGCAACTTTGCTTTACTTCACTGCACATCGTGGAGAATTTCTCCAACTTGGTTGGTGAATCCTTTCATTCACATGCACATTTCTTCCTCTCTCTGTGTTTTCTCTGTTTTCTTTTCCATCACTTTCTTTTCCTGTCAAACAGGATGTGAGGAGCACACAGGTAGACATCATGTGATCATACGCCAGTGACAAGCAGAGACATAACAGCTCAGGAACGTGAACTCACGCCTCATTAAAGTAGAGACCTTGGTGAGGCCACCGCAATTTGCCCTCATTCATTCATTCATATTCTACAAATTATCCGGGTCTGGGTTGCAGTGGCAGGAGAGCAAGCAACTCATCCCACACTTCCCTATCCTTTCATCCTTGGACACCTGCCCCCATCCATCTATCGATTTCACTCTCCAATTTACCCCCACTCATGAACAAGACCCCTGAGATATTTAAACTCCTTCACTTGGGGCAGTAACTCTCCCCTCACCCAGAGCGGATAGTCCATCCGATTCCGACAGAGGACCATGGTTTTATATTTGGAGGTGCCGATTCTCATCCCAGTCACTTCACATTTGGCCTCAAACCTGCTCAGTGTGCATTGGAGTTCACTGCCTGATTAAGCCAATAGAAGCACATCATCCGCAAAAAAGCAGAGATGTAAATTGGTGATCACCAATTCACTCTCACTGAAAGACAATTACTGACTAAAAATGTCTTGCAATAAATACTAAATTCATAACATTATTTGTCGTTATTCAGTTTTTTTTTTTATGCTGTTGTGTTATTAGCTTTTTTGTTTAGTGATGCCCCTGCAATGGGTACAGCACTGCAATGAAGCAGCCAGACTATTGGCCAGATAAAAACAAAAGTTAAATTCAAACAAACTGAAAATTTTCAATGAGATACACTTTGTTGCTTCAGTCTGTGCTTTACTTTCTTAACTGCTGCATATATGAAGTACATGTTGCTGAAAGTGTCTGTTTTCCTCTTAATGTTGTGTGGGCCGCTGAAGAGGAGGTACTGCTGGCCCACCACCACCAGAGGGCGCCCTGCCTGGAGTGCGGGCTCCAGGCACCAGAGGGCGCCGCCACCCCACAGGAGCAGCCTCGGTAACAGCTGTCACCCATCACCTGAGACAGCTGACGGCAATTATCACTGGGGTATATCAGCAGGACGGCATCTCCACCTCATCGCCGAGATATCGTTTCTATCGGAGAGGTAACATATCGAAGCATACAGAGTATATATTTTTGACTGAGCTAGTTTATTGGATTACTGTTCCAACGAGAGGTGGAGGTACCTTTCCTGCCGTTCGGAGTTCTGGGTGCAAACACGCCCCCATCTAACTGTTCTTTTTCCCTCGCCAGCAGTACCAGGTCCAACACGCGGAGGCAGTGGCCACCTGGGAGTTCGGGACTTGGTGGCTCCAGTATTCCCGGGGTCCTGTGGCGGAGGAAGCCGTGTGGTTCCGGTCTTACCTTGGAGAGGCGTCTCCTATCTTCGAGCCTGCCCACACGACACTTTTGTGTATTGACTGTTGTCCATTTCTGTAATTGGTTGTATTTGTTGTGCACATTCACAACAGTAAAGCGTTGTTATTTTGACTTACTCCATTGCCCGTTCATTTGCGCCCCCTGTTGTGGGTCCGTGCTCCTACACTTTCCCAACACTTAATTTAATTCATATCCCTGGAAGTCCCTGTATTAGGATTCATTTGCTCTTGTTCCTCTCAGAGGCGGCAAATGCAAATACATGTTCGCTATTAAACATAAAAACACCAGAAATGGAAATATGTAAGTCTTCTTCGAGGTAAAAATGCAAATAACTGAACTGGTAGAATAATAACACCAGTGCCTGTTTTATTTTTCTGAGAGGTGTTGATGGATGACTTGGATGGTGTGCTGAGGGCATTGTGCTAAAAAATACAATGACATGTCCCCCGATTTTCTCTCTCTTTCTGGGATTTGATCTTGCTTTATGTCTTGGAATTCCTGTAGAAAGCCCTGATGAAGGGCCTCACGCAGGCTGATGCTGAAATAAATAGGCGAAACCAATGTCAGGCGGTCTGCCGATTGATTTTCAGAGGCGATTCTTGTATCATCCTTGGCTGTGATATCCTATCTGTCTCCATGTCGGCCCCCAGATACCCATCGCAGATGAAAAACCCAGACACAGTGCCATGTAATGGTGCTTTGAACCCTGGGCACTGGGGCTTTTCAATCACACTCCAGATGGAATGAATGCCCTTGTGCGCAGCAAAGAAGTGCTGGCATTATTTATCCTCTCACCACTGTTTCATGCCTTTAGAACTGGAAAATAAATGGACAAGTTTTTGTGGAATTCCTTTAATATGAAATCAAATCAGCGCAGTGTGTCGAGATAGATCCTTTTGAAGTGGAGAGATGAACCTTTTTTTTTTTTTTTTTTTACTCTTAGGAAATGCAAAGACGTTCACCTTCACGGCTGTCTTTTTATTTCTCCTGTAGAATTTCATTGTGGAGTTTTATTAAACCTTCTCTCTGAAAGCAGATCATTCACTGCGCCTTGACAACTGAGAATAGAGCAACGCCCCCTAAATGTCCAAAGAGCGATTTGGAAATCTTCTTTATTCTTCCTTGAAACGCACCCCAGACACAACGGAACAGCTTTCATTAAATTGGATAACAGCTTCAATCAAAGTTTGAGTCAGCGCCAACAAGTTAAACTTGCATTTAGCAAACAGTCATAGCCAACAAAATGACTTGACAGACAGTCAGCAGAGGCCACTGTTGAAAATGGAGCGCTGCAACTACAAAGTATTGAATCATGGAAAGAGCAAATCATTAAAGCCTTTCCTTTCAGTGAATCTGTGTCTTTTTATTGGCCGAGATTGCAGTACAGTCAGGGCGTGACAGGCTCAGCTTCGCCTCACTCCCCACTGCAGCTTTGAAGTCAGTCAGGGACACTTGCCCCTGCGTTTGGCTGGATAGCAAAGTAACATCGCTTCAACTACCAGTGTTTTAACTTGCACAGACTTTTGGGATGGGAGGGCGCGGTGCCCCCCACCACCACTCAAATGCAGGGCCATGTGCACTGATTTTGTGGGACGTCTTTGAAATGGTAATAAAGTTGAGGGAAACATCATCTTTCTCTCCAAGAGAGCAAAGGAAGGAGGAAGGAAGCAAGGGGGGTTGGGGGGCAGGGGGTTCGGAAGTGGCGCACTGGGTCAGAGCGATGTAATGATGGGCCGGGATGAGCCGGGTTTTGCCAGAGGATTACCGTCTGCCTCCATAACTCGCAGTGCTCTGTGAAGCCAATGTTTCTATCCCCACAGAGCCGATTTGCTGCTGCTGCCAACATGAAAATAGAAGGACAGTGTGTGCAGCCGTAAAAATTTATCAGCCAAGAGAAATGCAACAATTTTCAGCTCCACATTCATAGTTAATTTTCTGACAAGAACACAATCGGCTTCATCAGGGAGAAAAACACAATCAACAGTGAAAAAAATTATTTAATTAGAAATTGGAAAGCAGGTAGCCAAGTGGACCAGGAGCTGGTGTCCCGTCCACGGACTCTCATCCGCTTGATGCTACGGAATCCAGAATAAGCACCTGTGCTGATGGACCTCAGGGCATATATATAAAGATAAACAGAAATTTTATACTCTAAGGCTAACTTTTACCCATAACCCTAAATTTTAACCCAAATTACAGCATGTAACTTCAAAATGAACATCTAATCCCAATCCAAACTCCAAATCCTTACACCAAATATTACGCAACTAGTAACTTTAACCTTATCCCTTACCAACAACCACCAACCTGAACTCCAACCTCTAAACACACTGACTGTAAACCCCACCATTAACTCAAACATTAACCCCTAACCATAGCCACTAACCCTAACTCCAAACCCAAACTTTAACTATGACCCCCCAAACATAACTTTAACTCCACCCTCTAAACCCAAACATTAACTGTAACCCAAACAATTGAAGCTAACCTTAACCCGAAGCCATAACCCACAACCTTAACTCCAACCTTTAAACTCAAACATTAACCGTAACCCAAACAACTGAGGCGAACCTTAACCCAAAGGCATAATCCCCAACCTTAACTACAACCTTTAAACTCAAACATTAACCATAAAGCCCAACCTTAACGCAAACCCCTAAACCAAAACATTAACCGTAATCCAAACAACTGAGGCTAACCTTATTCTGAAGCCATAACCCCGAACCTTAACTCCAACATTAACCATAACCCCCAACTTTAACTCCAACCTTTAAACTCAAACATTAACCATAAGGCCCAACCTTAACTCAAACCCCTAAACTGAAACATTAACCGTAATCCAAACAACTGAGGCTAACCTTAATCCGAAGCTATAACCCCAAACCTTAAATCCAACATTAACCATAACCCCTAACCTTAACTCCAACCTTTAAACTCAAACATTAACCGTAACCCAAACAACTGAGGCGAACCTTAACCCAAAGTCATAACCCCCAACCTTAGCTTCTACCTTTAAACTCAAGCATTAACCATAATTCCAACCCCTAAACCCAAACATTAACCATAACCCAAACAACTGAGGCTAACCTTAACCCAAAGTCATAACCCCCAACCTTAGCTTCTACCTTTAAACTCAAGCATTAACCATAACTCCAACCCCTAAACCCAAACAATAACCGTAATTCAAACAACTGAGGCTAACTTTAACCCAAAGACATAACCCCCAACCTTAAATCCAACATTAACCATAACCCCTAACCTTAACTCCAACCTTTAAACTCAAACATTAACCGTAACCCAAACAACTGAGGCTAACCTTAACCCAAAGTCATAACCCCCAACCTTAGCTTCTACCTTTAAACTCAAGCATTAACCATAACTCCAACCCCTAAACCCAAACAATAACCGTAATTCAAACAACTGAGGCTAACTTTAACCCAAAGACATAACCCCCAACCTTAAATCCAACATTAACCATAACCCCTAACCTTAACTCCAACCTTTAAACTCAAACATTAACCGTAACCCAAACAACTGAGGCTAACCTTAACCCAAAGTCATAACCCCCAACCTTAGCTTCTACCTTTAAACTCAAGCATTAACCATAACTCCAACCCCTAAACCCAAACAATAACCGTAATTCAAACAACTGAGGCTAACTTTAACCCAAAGACATAACCCCCAACCTTAACTCCAATCCTTAAACCCAAACATTAACCATAGCCCATACCACTAACTCCAAACCATAATCCGTAACCCTAGCTCCTATCCCGAACCTTAACCTCACCCTGTATCCGAACCCTAACCTGTAGTGCCACAAATCCTTACATTCATTCATCCATTCCTTTGGAATTTGCAGTGTTTGCATTTCTCCCTGAGTAAAATCTCTTCCTTTTTCCTGATACTCTGTATCCGCACACTTGGTGTTCCAGAAAAGAAACGCACATGACACTTAAAACTGCTCCACAGAAATCACAAAACCTCAATAAATACCATCCAAACTATCCATATGTGTGGGGTTTAAAATAATGTTTTTGTATGTTGTCCAGCTCATGAAGCTTTAGTTGAAGTGAAACCAAAAGTCTGCTGTAGAGCCGCTGGTACTGTGTGTATTACCGCGTGTGGACAATGTGACCCTTTGACCTCCACATGGTCCCAATGAAATGAAAAGACAACGCGGCCAGACAAGATGAAGAGGTTGTCAGTTTCCTCATAGCAATGGCAATCTTTTCACCTTTTCACTCGGCTCTCCTCAAAATCTGGAAGCCATCACCACGTGTTCATATCACCCTCTGGCTTGGTATGAAGTGAGCTCATGTTATAAATATCTCGATTCTGTTTGATTGCCCTCCAAATAAGTCACACTGTTCAAACAAGTGCAGAGCGTTGCTCCGCTGCCTCCCATTGTCTGGCTTTCAGCTATTAACGGCGCGGTTCACGATTTATTATAGGCACCTTTCCCTCGTGACCGATAAGCACCGTGATGGATGCATGATTTTACTCTGCCAAAATAGCTTTATCGCTCCTCTCCAAGCTGCTATCTCTGCTGGGCTGACGGCCTTTTACATCTCTCTCTCTTTTTCACGTCTCTCTCTCAGGCGGCCAAATCTCATCCTCACCCACAATCACTGTATTCCATTATTTACCGGCGCAGTTAGCCGCGCACTCTGTGGCTTCTCTGCTTCTTCCCAGCATATTTGCTGGCATTTGAGTATCTGACTTTATGAACATTCGCAGCACGTGAACGTTTCACGATGTTGTTTCTGCTATGCAGAAAGGCAGCTCTAAATCATCTCGGTTATTTCTGGCAAACTTCAAAACACTTTTCTCTCGCTGCTCGTTTTCTTTCTATTAGTAACAGAAAGTGAATAAAAGCTGCAAACGTAGGTGAATACGGTTTATGTTTGTACGAGTGTGGAAATGAGTTTGGAGCGAGGATCTGGTGATTAATGGGTAGAAAAGTGGAAAGAAAAGTCGCCTCCACTCAGAGTTTGAAGTAACAACTTCAGAATAGTACTTAAAATAATTCTCGAAAGGTAATGTTCACAAATCTTTAACAGATGATTAATTTCATCAGAACAAAAAACAAGGTTACATTTTGGTGATGATCGGAATTCGGATTCCAGATCACATCTTTACTTTTTTCACAAGCAACTGTGAAATTGGCCTTTGAGAAATATTTTGTTCAACTCCTCACAATGATTTTCTTGAACATCTACAAAATGTGGTGGAACCGTCAAGACTACCATATTTTCTGGAGTATAGTTGTGCCTGTCAAAAAAATATAACTTGCACCTTTTTCAGTGTTACCAGCCCTTTAGTTTGTGATTTTTGTGCATTATTTAAATGTATTTTCTATTATTGCCATTTATTTTTTATTATTAAAGTTTGTGCTTTGGTTCCTGGAAAATTCCTAGATAAATAGTCATTATTATTATTATTATTATTGTAAATAATAATAATTATTCTTACCCAAAACCCCAAACTCCCATGATGCATTACAGCACAATGTCCATTGTTTACTGGTTAGCTAAAATTGGCAATTTCTCCAAAAATATTTGTCCTATCAACTTTCCCTTTTTGCAGCGTTCCTCCTTAACCCAAAATACATAAGCACGCCAAACGGCAAATGTCAGCTCTCCCCGGTTTCTGCGTGATCGAAGCCACACACACACAGATGTCACTTGGCTATTATAATATAGAATAACTTACAACAGTCTCTAAAGCTTAGTTTGTTTTTACCTCTATCTACTTTTAAAAACTCAATTTCTTGTTTAATATTGTACGAGGTCTGTCCGTAAAGTATAGGTCCTTTTTATTTTTTTCAAAAACTATATGGATTCATTCATATGTTTTTACGTCAGACATGCTTGAACCCTCGTGCGCATGCGTGAGTTTTTCCACGCCTGTCAGTGACGTCATTCGCCTGTGAGCACTCCTTGTGGGAGGAGTCGTCCAGCCCCTCGTCGGAATTCCTTTGTCTGAGAAGTTGCTGAGAGACTGGCGCTTTGTTTGATCAAAATTTTTTCTAAACCTGTGAGACACATCGAAGTGGACACGGTTCGAAAAATTAAGCTGGTCTTCAGTGAAAATTTTAACAGCTGATGAGAGATTTTGAGGTGATTCTGTCGCTTTAAGGACTTTTCACGGTGCGAGACGTCGCGCAGCGCTCTCAGGCAGTGTCGTCAGCCTGTTTCAAGCTGAAAACCTCCACATTTCAGGCTCTGTTGATCCAGGATGTCGTGAGAGAACAGAGAAGTTTCAGAAGAAGTCGGTTTCAGCATTTTATCCGGATATTCCACTGTTAAAGGAGATTTTTTTAATGAAAGACGTGCGGGCGGATTGCAGCGTCGGCTCGCAGCCGCCGCAACACTCCGTCACAGGAAAAACACCTCTGTTGGAAGCCTTGAGGACAAGTTGGAACATCTCCAGCTGATAAACAATTTCTCATATACTCACTCCACTGAAAGCCATCAAAAGCCAACTGGATTTTAACAAATGGTTATCAACACGGAGGTGTTTTTCCTGTGCCGCCGCACCGCGTCGGCTGCGTCCCGACGCGCGGACCCGTCCGCACGTCTTTCATTAAAAAAAATCTCCTTTAACAGTGGAATATCCGGATAAAATGCTGAAACCGACTTCTTCTGAAACGTCTCTGTTCTCTCACGACGTCCTGGATCAATAGAGCCTGAAATGTGGAGGTTTTCAGCTTGAAACAGGCTGACGACGGCGCCTGAGAGCGCTGCACGACGTCTCGCACCGTGAAAAGTCCTTAAAGCGACAGAATCACCTCAAAATCTCTCATCAGCTGTTAAAATTTTCACTGAAGACCAGCTTAATTTTTCGAACCATGTCCACTTCGATGTGTCTCACAGGTTTAGAAAAAATTTTGATCAAACAAAGCGCCAGTCTCTCAGCAACTTCTCAGACAAAGGAATTCCGACGAGGGGCTGGACGACTCCTCTCACAAGGAGTGCTCACAGGCGAATGACGTCACCGACAGGCGTGGAAAAACTCACGCATGCGCACGAGGGTTCAAGCATGTCTGACGTAAAAACATATGAATGAAATCCATATAGTTTTTGAAAAAAATAAAAAGGACCTATACTTTACGGACAGCCCTCGTATATCTTAATTCTTAACATTTTCTGTTTTATTGATGTTGTTTCTGCAGTTGTTTTACACTGTTGTATGTGGAGATTGTGAATCTGTTATTCTCTCCTGCTGTTGTGTTGCCTCTTGTCCAGGTCGTCATTGTAAATGAGAAAGTGTTCTCAATTGACTTACCTGGTAAAACATTGAATAAATAAAATAAAAATATAGTTGATGATCTGAACATAGACTGTGTAGGCCTGGGTGGCGTATGCACGCCGAGCGCCTTTCTCATTGATGTTGCTGCTCAGTCTTGTATAATTTGGAGATGTTTTATGTCTGCACATGTTTGTGTTGGTGTGTGTGTTAGGTTGTTCTGCATTATTTTGCAGAAATGCCTCCCAGCGTGAAGTCAAAAACAATCCTGCAGCATCGCTTGCTTCGTCTTCTGCCCTCTTTTTCCTCCCTGCAGTATTAAATATCACTCACTGCTACTCCAACACTGTCAAACTCAATTTCAGAGTTTTTCATCTGCCAAATCCAGCTGCATATTCCGGCTCCGATTCTTGATCACACTGCGGTCGGGAAACAGAGCCAGGAAGAAGTCTGCATGATCGGTGAATCTCAAAGAGCCGGTGCAACATTTCAGCGAGTGCCATCTCTCCTCAGAAAATCGGCCAGCTGCTGCAGAGCGTGGAGAAGCCAACGCATCTCTTAATTAAAGGGCTGCAGCCCAAATATGTGCATTGCTCACTGATGTGTGCACTGAGATTAGAGTTGGGGCCTGAATTTGTTTTCACACCTTATAATTCCTTGTCATCATCCATTCGTCATAAGTCGATCTTAAAGTGCTTTTTTAACACAGCAGGAGTCAGATCACGTCAGCACAGGGACCGGTCTTCCAATTTGCCACTGTTGGAAAATGTGTTTGGAAAAGCTGTGAATCAAAGCAAGCTGAGCAAAGAATACGTGTGTAATTTATGACATGTTAAATGTAGCTGGTGTTCCTCCACATCTCCAGCCTGGAATAAAATTCATTAAAGCAGAACAGCAAAACACGGGCCACAGATGCTTAACCATGGGAAACGGTGTGATTTTAATGATACGAGTTCCGAGCCAAGTTACTTTGTATATTCATATATTCGCCTTCTTCTACTGAATGTTTATTTAACTCAATGTGAAACAGGCGAGATGACTTCATGTTCATGTGCACTTTGTCGCTGCTAAAGACGCCTCTTCAGATGCCATCTTCAACTTGAATTCTTCCATTGGACAAATAAACCTGCCTTAAATTTTTTTTTTTTTTAAAAAGCACGATTTCCTGGCTCCACCCCTTTATGTCTCACACCCCATGATATTCACCCCAATGCTAAACAGTTTCAAAATTTAGATCGAAATCCGTTTATTATTCAATAAAACTACAGTGATGACAAAACAAACTCATCCATTTGGGTTTTACATATTTTTAATATTTTCATTACCTTAAAGTTACACTAACAGTTGTTAGTCAAAACAAAAATTAGTCTTTGGGACCTGTCATTGATCATCTTTCAAGGCAGTAGCACCATCTTCTGGTGATAAGATTGAAGTACAAATGAGCTAGACTGAGATCCTTGGCTCTATCTTGACAAGTGTGTCCAACCCCACTTTGCTATTTAAGTGGTACATAACCTAAATGCGAAGTATGGGGCGTGTGTGTGTGTGTGTGTGTGTGTGTGTGTGTGTGTGTGTGTGTGTGTGTGTGTGTGTGTGTGTGTGTGTGTGTGTGTGTGTGTGTGTGTGTGTGTGTGTGTGTGTGTGTGTGTGTGTGTGGCGGGGGGGGGGCATTTATTCAGTTATTCATGTGCATGTTTTAGACACAACATGAAATAAACCAATCAGTCACCTGTCATTGCTTTTAAGAGACAATGACACCAGCAACTGGTGCATTTCTGTTCAGATGAAGTCAGAAATGAGAGTGTTTCTGGCAAAGATTAGACTTCTGCTCTCAAAGCATCAAAGTGCATGAGCGGGAGCATCAGTCATCCACCACAGCTCCCTACAGTGAAGCATTCGAGTACCTCCTGCAACACCTCCTCCATAGATATTGTACATACCCCACTGGGATTTTTGGAGGTTTTTTGTTTTCATTTCAGTTTGTAGTTTGATGCACTAATGTTTATCCCGATATGTGCAACCAGCACACAACCACCAAAGTAAAAGGTGTAACTGAATGTTGTAACGTATTAAACAGCAGAAGTTTAGACCTGGTTTAAGATGGTTTATGGTTTGTTAGAAATGTCCCACCAGTGTCCACTCCTCATTTTAAGACCAACACGCCTGTGAGAGCACACATGAGCACAAGTGGATCTGCGATTTAAAGAATGTGCGCTGGGCATGAAAATGACAACTGCACTGGTGGAAACTCGCACTGACACTTGTGTATTACTTCACAGCTGGTGGAAGGTAGGGCCTGATGTCTTGTGTGGTGCACAGTATCACAAGTGCTTATGATAAATGTTTGAATATAGGGAGCTATCATTGCAATTCCAACATCAAGAAGAAAAGAACTGCAATCCCAATATGAGACCAGCACCAGAATTCCGGCAAAGAGGACTTCAATACTGCAATCTCAACAACGAGGAGACCAGCGCCGCAATCCAAACATCTGTCACTGTCATGTCACGTTGAAGTTGTGCACCAAGCAGTCTGAAACCATTGATAAATTACTTTCAAATTTAATATTAATCATAATGAGGAAAATATTGGTGCACTCAAAAGCTCAATCATAGAAAACAAGTTTTTTTTTTCTTTTTTGAAATAGGGAACAGGATGAAACATTCTGAGGTTCATCTTAAGTGTGTGCCCATTTCAGCGGCTTGTCATGCATACAGTATGTTTGCTTTTTGTGTGTCAGAGTGTGGGTGTGATAGATGCTCGTACGCCGGCGCAGCACTGTGTGAGATAAACAGGACATGCGCCAAGGAGCGGGACGATAGCCAGTGGACACAGCTGAAGAGGCAGCTGCAGGAGGAGAAGGAGGAGTGGTGGAAGAGGAGGGGGCGGCAGGAATAAGAGAGGGGAGGGAAGGGAGGCGAGTAACACACTGCAGAAGGCAAAGTGCCCTGACAGCCACAGGAGTCACAGAGTGGGACCTCTCCAGGCTTGACAGATGGACAGACAGGGCTACACCCTGCTGGCACGCTCCAGCTGGTAACGCCATGTGAGCGCAAAGACGCACGAGCTCTGACAAACACTTGTACGCGTACATTGGAATTGCTTTCTGCACCAAAAGCACAAACACAAAGGCAGCGTGGCCCACTAAACAATTTGACTGTCTAACAAAGATCTGTCTTTCAATTCTGCTTTACTTGGATGCAGAGCTGAAGCACAGAAAGGGCGGCGGCTGTCTGAGGCCATTTATCAGCGGGAATAAATGGGAATGAAATAAGAAGAATTTATTTATTCAATAGTGGACAGTTCTCAAAACTTTGGGGAGCTAGCGGGCATTGACTCGCCGGTAGATCAGCTGGCCTTTGCCTTTCCACCCACGTGGGACACAAAGGGCATTACTGGTCAAGCTGTGAAATGCACTGTGAAGCTGTGAGAGGGGGCAGAATCCAATCACTTGACCATCTGCCAGGTCACATGAACTGTCGAAGGTGCTATTCTGCAGTGAGATATCTGGAGAACGGCTGAGTGTGGAAGACACGCGACCCCTTCAGCCACCAATCAGCCAGCACGACTTCAAGTGTCACTTCTGCTCAAATGCCAGGTGTTAGAGTTCTTCTGAAAGACTGACCGTAACAATGGAGCTGAAAAACTATAATTTGGGGTTGCCGTTTTGCACCTTAATGATTATAAAGGACTGTGGCTTTAGGTGTGTTGTGTGAGTTGTGCAACATTCACACAGACAGAATTAGAGAGTTAATCAGAAATGAATTTATTACCAAGTAAGTTCTCACATACAAGGAATTTGATCTGGTGTCATTGGTGCATGATCAACAATAAAAGAAAATACTTCTGAAGTACTAGGTGCATAAACAACGGCAAAAAGAAAAGGGAAAAATACTTCTGTAAGAAGTAAAGGAGTCAAATAGACAAATGGGCAAATCTAAGTTTACTGTCAAATAGATATAGTGGAATGGGGCTGTGCAGGCCTGCAGATGAACAGTACAGGGATGATCAGTCTGTACTTTGTGGGAGTGGGGTGGAGGCAGGGTAAATGGGGGTCTCTGCATTATTTATGTCTGTCTGCGGACATAAAGAAGCTGTTTTTGTGTCTTGAGGTTTTAGTCCTGATGGACCTCAGCCGTCTGCCAGAGGTGAGGGTAACAAAAAGTTTGTGTCCTGGGTGCGAGGAATTGGCCACTATCTTCCTTGCTCACCTCAGGGCCCTGGAGGTGTACAGGTCCTGAAGGGATGGCAGATTGCAGTTGATCACCTTCTCTGCTGCGTGGATGATACACTGCAGTCTTCTCCTGTCCTTAGCAGTGGCAGCAGCATACCAGACGGTGATGGAGGAGGCGATGTAAACTCAATGATGGCAGTGTAGAAGTTCACCATCACTGTTTTTGGCAGTTTGAACTTCCTTTAGGTGCCACAGAAAGTACATCCTCTGTTGTCCTCTCTTGGTGAGAGAGCTGATTCAGCTCCCACTTGAGGTCTTGAGTGATGGTCATCCCTAGCTAACAGAAGAACTCTACAGTGGTGACTGGGAAGTCACACAGAGTGATAGGGTTGGCCAGGACTGGGTTGTTCCTGAAGTAAACAACCATCTCCACTGTCTTGAGGGCATTGAGCTCCAGATTGTTTTGCTTGCACCAGGACACCAGGTGATCAATCTCCTGTCTGTAGGCAGACTCGTCCCCATCAGAGAAGAGTCTGATAAAGGTTGTATCATCCATGAACTTCAGGAGCATTACAGGCTGGTGACTGGAGGTGCAGCTGTTGGTATACAGGGAGAAGAGTAGAGGAGAAAGAACGCAGCCTTGGGGGGGGATCCGGTACTGATGGATCATGTGTTTGAGATGTGCCCCCGCAGCTTCACGTGCTGCCTTCTGTTGGACAGGAAGTCAGTGATCCACCTGCAGGTGGAATCGGGTGCGCCAAGCAGAGAGAACTTGGCATGTCAATGACTGCCAGTGACTTTTGGATTACTTAGCTCTAGAGCCATAAAATTTGCCTGAGCTACATTTCTAGCATAAAGCTGCAGCAGCTATAATAGTTATTTTTGGACAGAATATTTGTAATGTTGAAAAAAAATGTCAAAGTGTAGAAGAAGTAAGTTCCGTACAGGCTAGCATTGGGCCAGTGCTCGACTCTGGATACTACAGCATGAAGCAGTTGAGAGTCCACGACTCCCCTGGATGGGACACCACTCCATCACAGGTTACCTCTCCAGCCAAGGCTGGTGTCCTTTACAGCTGGATGGACTAGGACAATGCATATGAAGTATCTTGTCCAGTGACAAGATAATGATCAACAGACCAGGAATCAATTCCCAGCCGATATTTGTAGTCCGACTCCAATCCTATAGAGCCACCTGCTCTGGTAAAAGTATAGACTCTATATAAATGATTAAGTTATAATAATCACTGATTAATTCATTCATTCTTCATACCTGCTTACCCCAGTCAAGGGTCATGGGGAGCTGGAGCCTATCCCAGCAGATATGGGGTGTGAGGTGGGATACAACCTGGACAGGACCCAATCTATCGCAGGGCCACATATAGACAAACACCTCTTCACCTAACCTGCATGTCTACAGACATAGGAGGAAGCTGGATCACCCAAAGGAACTAACACAAAGATGGGCAGAACATGAAAACTCCACAGCAAAATGACTAGGTGGGAAGCAATCCCATGACCTTCTTGCTGTGAGCTAATAGTACCACTAAGTCATTGTGCCACCCAAATAATAATAACTAACTCTGGTGCAAACATACTTGGTCTCAACTACATCACCACAATGTTCACATACCTGAGTATGTTAGAGTTTGGTTCAGTTTTTGTTCATGCACATCCTCTAAAATTTGCATGGTGCACCCGCTGCAATGCCCTCAACAGCACAAAGGTAGTATAACCTCAGGAGTAGCATATAGAACCAGGGGCAGCATTCATTACTTGTGCGGGTGAGTGTTGCTCAGCTGATTAAGCAACCGAGTCGTGGAGTTAATCCCTGATTGCTGCAGAGTGTTAAAGAGTTCTTGAGCCACCCTGGGGCACATAGCTCCAAACAAAGTCAAAGAAACATGGGAAAAGAAGGTTTCAAGAAATAAGTCCCATTCCTGTCGTAACTCTTTTGTTTTCATTCCCAACTAAAGCAGTAAAACCATCTGATGCAGACAAGTGGCTACTTTAAATGGAACTGCAGTTTGAGAGAATAGACAAGCATTAAATCGGAACTTTATCCTCGTCCTTTGTCTGGGATGACAGTGGGCAAACCAGAATACATGAGACAACCTCCAAAATATAATTGGTGCAGAAAAAGAGCACTGAGAGAAGAGCTGTAAAATTGCCATTTAAAGGGGAGCTGTACTCTTTATACCGTGTTCTACCTCTCAGGAAGTACTTCACAAAGCGCTGGCATAATGTGTGCAGAGAGGCAGCAACTGTAAGAGGAGCTGAACACCTGAAAAGAGCAGAGAGGAGGGATGTGATGCCTTTTACAGTCTGGTTCATAAATATTTGGACAGTGACTGTTTTTGTCATATTTCCTCTGTACTCCACCACAATGGAGTTCAAATGAGAAAATCAAGATTGATTTGTCATGTAGATCCTCTGGCATTGGTTCAAGGTGTTTACCAAAAACATCATTTAGGAATTAGAGACATTGTTATTTGCAGCCACTTTCTTTTTAAATACAAATTTTATCATATCAATCCAGGTACTATATTAAAAAAAATAAATAAACCAACATTTCATGGAGTACTTTCATTAAAATTAAAGCAAAATGTATGCACTATGAACTCTGCTAAGGCTGAAAACGTATGTTTTACATCCAAATGATTCTTGTTTCCAAATATATATATATATATATAGCTGTCCAAGTTTCCTGTGGAGACAAATATAGTGAGATTGCGATTAAAATATTCATTTTTGGTTCCAGAACTTCACCCCATAATACAGAGTGTTCCTAACAATGCTTTCTAAGTACCAAAAGCACAAATCCACTAGTATTTAGTTTTATTATTTCATTCATCAATTCATTTTTTGCCTCTGATCTGTGCCCAGGTCACTGTGGAAATCCCATCCCACACTTCCTAAGCCTGCTGGGAAATACAGTATAATCCCGCCTGCATGTCCTGGGTCTCCTCCCAGTTGGTCGCACGTGGAAGACCTCCCTAACACAGTAAATTATAAACCAGAAAACACAGAACTAACCTCTATTTTCCAATTTTATTTTCATGTTACATGTAGCGTTTTGGACTATGACTTAGCCCAAAACCTTTTAGCACCACCACAAGGAAAACAGGACCAAGGAGTTTAGGCGTATCCACAAAAGTGTTGTATCACATCGATGTTTCATCCACACTGAACCGGTGTTTTCGAAGCCCGAAAACAGGTTTCAGAGTAAATGAATCTATAAACGTCGCCTTTGTTTTTTGTGTGTACAACCAATATGCAACTTTTGTGAAACGATGATGCCATAGCCCCACCTCTCTAACCTCAGCCTCAAGACATCAAGTCTTTCTCTGTTGGATGTCTCGGATACTATGCCTGAAACGCACCTATTATATCAATGTCAACACAATTCCAAGTCAACATTCTCTTGGAGTCCAGTCGCACAGTGCGACTCCACGCTGAAGTTCCACTTCGTCTGCGCCACATCTTCTCCATTTTTTGGTGGACGCGTCACAGTGCTACATACAGGCCCGGCATATATACTACAGCATTTTCAGTTGCTTTGTGTCTACGGAAATTTTGGTTTTTGTTTTAACTGAATACTTTTTGAAAAAAGATTGTGCCCGTTTGCGTGTGGATGAGGCCTGAGTTGAGGGAAGGAGCTCATCTGTAACTGCTGAGGCAGTTAGTTTCCAGAAAAACCTTCATTGCACATCATTGCCCCCCATTAGGGGTCAGCATTCTCATCTCAGGCTATTGTACATCTCTTCAATGGACCTCAGAGTGATTTAGAGAAAAAAAAAAAATCGGATTCTGTCCTTCTTCAACATTTTCTATTCATTCTTTGATTTCTTGCCACCTCATGTGTATCATCTTCACACTCCCTTCTCTTTCACTTTTCTCTCTTTTCCTCTCTTAATGACTCATCCCTTCCATCTCTCCCTCTCTTCCTGCGTCAATCTCAATCTTTGTTCTTCCTTCCTGCCATATGTTGCCTCTGACTTGAGTGCCATTTGATGAGACCTGGATTGAAAGCAGTGGAGTATCGGTGCCGTGCAGCAGTGCACCCAGGAGAAGACGTCAAGGAAACAGACAGGCCCTCCTCACATTAAATATCATCTGACACCTAATCTGCTGCTCCTTCTGCTGCCGTGATGAAAGGAGGAGGATAGAACTGTTCCCCTGCTGAAGAAACAGCCTCCATCTTTCTCTGTGGTTCATGTTCGTGGAAGAAGAACAGCCACATAATTAATATGTGGAGACAAAGGCTGTTCTGGGCCTGTCGCGCTCTGACAGGACAAAAGAGGAAGACGAAATGAGGACAGACTTTTAAACAGTGCCAGCATTTACCCAGCAATGGAATCATCTAAGGCCACAATCATGTCAGAGACAACAACCCTTCCTCTACCGCTGTCTTCTTGGACATTTAGAAAGCTCGCTAGCGATTGCTACGTTGTCACAATTCTGCATCTTGTCAATATATCACATCCTTGAACCGGCAGACAGATCATATGTTTGTGGTGGAGATTGCAGGGCTGTGGCCAAGAAAACAGGCTTTTTATGATTCAACAAAGAACTCACGGCCTGCGCTGATGCAGTTGCAAATTGTAAAATGAATGAAAACTGGCAAGTCTCTGAGGGAAATCAATCTGAAAAATAGGATTCCAATATGGAAATACTGGAGAGACAATCACTTCAACATAGTTGCAGCAGATTTACGTTCCATTTTTCTGAGATAATGAATTGTTTTGTCCTTTGGGTTCGGCACGTGATCGGCATCACATAATGTAGCCGTTATTAAAATCAGAATGTTAGAGCTGAAAGACGCTGAAAAAGATAAAACTATCAATCAATGTGATTGCTGCTTGCTTTCAGACAACATACACTGTAACTTATCTCAGCAGGGATAATCATGTCTCTGGGAGCGCGGACGGTGAGGTTCAAAGAGGTCTGGGAAGATCTTGTGGAACTGAGAGGTCACTGGACTGAGGTGTGTGGTGATGCTGCTATCTTTGCAGAAGGTCAAAGGTCCAAGTCCTGATGCTTCTAATCTCATGGTATGAATGTGAGACCTGGACACTAACCAGTGACCAAAGATGATGACTTGGATGTCTTTGGTACTGATAATCAGGATGTGCACATGTGCATGGATGCTGTGAGTCCCAGGAACTGGATGAAGACAATAACATGTTCAGTGGACTGAAGATCTACCTGGTCCTCAGGCCAGTTGGTGTCGATGCTCATCCCAAGATTCCATAATGCAAAGCAGATGGGAGTTGACCATTCCAATGGCACAGGACACCAGTTCATTACAGGTTACTTCTCCAACCAAAGTAAATACCCATTTACAGCTGGGTGGACCAGGGCAATATAGGCAGGTACCAGGACCTGGAATCAAACCCAAGTCTGCAATTCACAACCCATCTTCAATCCAACTCAGTTTCCAGACAAAACTGAAAACATTTCCATGAGGTCAGGATAACAGTACATGCTACAAAACCTTATGTGACCTAATATTTAGCAATTACTACCTTCACTCAGGAGGATTTGTGTTTAGTGGTGCTTGTTTTTGTCTTTTAGCCAAATTACTGAAACCATATTCTGACAATCTAGACAGAAAGTGGTGGAATGATCAGTTTTACGTATTAACAGGAATAGGATATGGATTCTAGATCTTCATCTTATATTTAGCATTCCATTACAATCACTAAGTTAACTTCCATGCAGATCTTGTTTTTGGAATGGGGCAATTCCGTGACACTGTTGGGTCAGTTACAACTTTCAGTGGTTCTGCTGTGATCCCGCCATCCCATAATTTTTATTCTCAATAGGATGAAGAAAGACTGGACAAACTACAGTGTTGTGGGATGACTAGATCCAGTTTCATGGAATTATCCAGTGGTCAAACCTGTATGAATGAATGAATGACAAGAATGATGGTTGTGAAGTTGCCACTTTGTAATCTTGTATTTACGTTCCCTAACTATTCAAAGAGGGCAGAGGTTATGAGATCATTCCACTTTTTATATAATGTACAAGAAATTCTGAAAAGTCTTATTTGGATCTTCTCAAATGTTTTGGAAAGATGGGCGAAGGGATGACATTTTGCTGGACACAAGTCGACCTCAAAACATCAACTTTCATCTATGTTTTTCAAGAATCCTTCCTATGACATCACCAAGATACCTTTAGGCAGAGGCGTGCCCTTGTTTTGGATGTACGATAAATCTGTTTTCATTGAAAAAATGATTAAATAAAAGAATGAGCAACTTCTTTTTCTTTTGGGAATCATGAATCTGCTATTCATCCATAACTCTTAGCTCAGGATTTACAGGATGGGTAGAAATCTATCGTGAGGACGGATTTTCACATTAAAAATACAATAAAAGCTACTGCAAGAATACTGCCTCGGTTTATGGTTTTGATTATAAAGACGTCCACTGCACTTAATATTGGCTCAGTCTGAACTTCTTTGAAAGTTTGGTTTGATGTGTCTCGACAGACAGATGTGAGCCCTATCCAGCACTCAGGGTTTTGCCAAGCAACCGTCTACCCAGTCAGTCAGATCTCCAGGAACCCCGAGAGGCTATTTGACATGAAAGGCATCAATGTCTGGTAGTTCATAACAATGTGGCCCAGACATTTGTTTCTGCCACTTTGGCACACAAAGAATTGCTCTCAATCTCTTGCAGGGAGTCTAGCATCCCTGTACCCCCATCCATCACAGCCGCCTCTCTCTCTCTCTTGTGGATGGACCACTTCCACGCCTGTTGGCCCCGCCTGCCTTTCCACCGCTTCCTGCAGCTGGATGCTGCCTCGGCGCACCACGGCCCATCACAATTATCCTCTGCACAGGCATACATCATGCACAACACTTTTCTTTGTTCTGGCACTGGAAGAATTGGTTGCAGTGGCCTGAAGCCAGTGATATGTGGCTGCTAATGCTCTCTTTGTTCAGGGTTCCTTCATAAAATGCAATGATTGACCACGTGGGAATGACGTGCCTGAAGTAAACTGAGATTTGTGACCAAACCAAATGAACCTACTCGAAGTTTGAAGGACTTGACTGCAGAATTAACTGGCAATTATCATTGCTTCCTGTGCAAAGATTGATAATAATAATCCCACCATTAGTCAGCACACAAAAACCTCCAAAGGCAAAACTGTTTATCATCAACACGAACGACAGCGACACTTTGAGTGCACTGCTGTTCATCACGTTGATTAGCATCACACTTGCGTAAGTAGCTACAGGTGTACAGTCACATGACCTCAGAAAAGATTGCTCATTGTCAGCATGTAACACTGTGTCGATTAACGGTGAAGGACGCACAATTCAAAGGGCAAAATTATCTCAAACTGTTGCAACACTAATAATGAGAAATGCAAACAACAGGAATGGATCCAATCATGCCAAAGAGAGATAAAACCAGACCCAAATCACAAAAGATTTTGGAGGTTTTTTTTGTTTTGTTTTTTTTTTTGCAGACATAACCTCTTCTCTCCTCTGTCCATTTGCAGATGCATCAACATGTTTCAATGAACATTGCTGCAGTCTACATTAAACACTAATGCAAAGACATTTTGCATCTATACTGACTGGCCCAGTATATTGCACTGTAGAGAGGAAATAAGCAACACTGGTGACATGTTTTGTCATATGTCTCCAAATTAAAGGTGAAACAATTAAACAGATACAAATCAAAAATTGATTTTAAATTAAAAGAGACAACAACATCAATATGCGGATCCCTGTATAGATTTGAATGCATTACATATGAAGTGGTCGATGGCTTGATTTAAACGTGATGAATCCACTGGGATAATCTTGTTTTACTGCTACTTGTGTGTCCTCACACTCAGGTAAACATTCAAAGGTCAGCATGAGGTATGCAAGAGACTGGACACAGGAATGTTAACTTTATGAGGTTAAAAACAAAAGCAATTACATGCTCCAGTTTGAACTTTAGGTTTGGTTTACAGTTAGTCAGTACTGTCATAGTGGCTCAGAAGGTATCACAGGTTGGTAACACAGTTAAAGTCAATGCAGTTTATGCTGTGGTAATAACACCTGGTGTCTATTTCTGGGCTTCTTCTATGCTGTGCTTTCTGTGACTTTATGAGATGCTGCCCCCAGTGGTGAAGAAAAGCCAGGCAGAGGCAGTGCCAATGTGCTACAGCACAGAAGTAAAAACATGAAGGTCACTGGTTTTCCTGGTTTTTACTATGGAAGATAAATGTGCACATTAAACAAAGAAATATATCTGCTCTGTTTCTTTCTGTCCAAGGCATCAAGAGCGCTGGATTGACCACAAGATGCCCTGGCGGAAGCTGATGCCCGTGGACAACCTTGCTGAGGGGGACCTCTCTGAGCCACTGCAATATGCTTTTGGAATGCAGTCCTCCATGAAGATAGCGTTTACGAACTGAAACTGACAAGGCCATGGATGGACACTGACCCTGCACCCCAGGGCCCCAGACTTATCTCACCACGCCATGTCTGTGGCGTCAATGACTGCATGCTCATCTCAGTAATGCACTTTGTTTTTGATGCTATTCTGGCTTTTCTGTTTCTTATTTCTTCAGCTTGGTAAATCTTTTTAATAACCTTGTAACTGTGAGAATGGCCTAAGCATTAGGTCATGCCTCTGAGTCTGGTCTGCTTGAGGGTTCTTCCTCAACATGATCAGAGGGAGTTTTTCCTTACCACTGTTGCCTGTGTGCTTTGCTCAGGAGGTATGGTAAGGTAAGACCTTAATCGAGTGAAGCGACTTGAGGCAGCTTTGTTGTGATTTGACGCTGTTTACATAAAATAAACTGAATTGTATCAGAATGCATCTTATCATACCAAATTGAAGTATCACAATACTTCCTGAAGTATTTTTTTGTTGTTGTTTTTTTTTTAAGGTACAAATGCACACCCCTTATATAGACAATGATTTTATTGCACATAGTAATTTTTTATTCTATAATTTCATGCAGGAAAAATGTGTCGATACAGCTGCTGGATGATTACCATATTTTCCGGAGTATAACTCACTTTTTTTAACTAGTTTAGAAGGTCCTGTGATTCATATTCTGGTGAAACTTCTGCTGCATTCAGTACCCTCAGACGTTTGGAGAGTCTGACTTGTTGCTTGGGAAAAATGTCTTGAATGCTATATAGGATAGGATGAAACGGATGATAATACTGCAGCAGACTTGCTTTGCAGGGGGTGGGGGGGGGGGACATCCTAGGACAACTTCCTCCCCGAGGGGGAATTGACTGGGACACCACAATTTTCACTTGCAAACTTGTGAGGAAACTGAGCAAACCGATGTACCCGAGTTAATGCCGCTGCTATGGTGACCCTCTCTGCAGCTGCTGAAACAACGTTACTAATGTTGAAATGCATCTTTAAATGAATTTTTAATGCTATATTCACATTCTATGTACTATTAGTTAGCAGCACTGCATATCACTAAAAATGTTTTTTGACAATTTCTTAGCCTAGCTGTACCGTGGTGTAGGCCAAGTAGTTAAAGACTCAAATTACCGAGATGATCTCACGAACACACTTTTTCCATAAGTAGGGGTTTTTTATGTTTGGTCTTTCCAAATCTCCAAGAACTCAGCATTATACACCAAAAAATCTTGAGTTGATCACGAATAATAATAATAATTAAAACAACTATATAGGACTTTCTCAGGATTCAAAGCACTAAATAAAATAAACTCTAATCATAAAAGAAGAAGTACAGATAAAAAATACACAAAATCAATGTAGAAAAATCACAAATTAAAGCGCTGATAACACAGAAGAAAAGGTGTGACTTATATTCTGGAAAATATGATATTTACACTGATGATGGCCTTCGACGGACCCATTTAGAATGTCACATTTAAAGCAACATCTTCAAGTAAGGCCCTGGTAATTTTCCACTTCAGGGCACTGGACCCAAATATAACAGAACTTCACAGACTCTTACGTTGTAGTTTACAGTAAAAGGTTTTAATTAAAAGCCTCGACTCGCCAAAGAAACAGATTCATGTCACTCTTCATTGATTCCTATAAGAAAGCGAGTCAGCTTGTGTAAAATGTTTCTCTTCTTCAGAGCAGGTCGTAGAGTCTCAAATTAATGTAAATGAAAACACGAAATGTATAATTCTCCCTTGGTGCGGTTTTCCTATGTCACATTTAATTTATCACATAAAGACATACAGGCGTGCAAAGATGTAAAACAGTAATTTAGTTTATGACAAATGACGACGAATGAAACATCCAAAGTGGCACATGAATTTATTTGACGTTAAGTATTTCACCATTTGGTTTCTTAAGTGCTAAGCGAGCAGTTTACATGAACAGCACACGTGCATGGGTTTGTGGGCGATGATGTGTCTCGCCACCAACAAATGCGCCCTGTGTGCTGGGTTTAATGACGCACCATGGCGACCTTACAGTAAGCCTGGCGAGCTTTGTGTTCAAACCATTTGTATGCTTGATGAAAGCAGCCACCTCTTACCCTTCAACATCTGAAAACAGTCCTCAAGGTGAGGGAACACTTCAAAAGTGCATTAAACAAAAAGACCAAATTGCAATACAAGTCCTAAATTCAACATGAAAAGCCGTCCTTTAATAGAAGGACAACAAAACCTGGAGAAAAGATAAAGTACAGACAAGTAATGAATGTAAAAAGTTCAAAAGGACTGAAGGGCTACATTTTATGATGGTTTTTTAGTGAACTAGCAGCTTTGTCATGATACAGAAACAACTAGAGGGGCACCTCAGTTCAGCACATACCAAGAAGCGACATCACCTTCAACTCAAGCTCAGTGAGATGACTTCTGACTTTTATTTCATGGGAAATGCTCGAACCCATGCCTTATCTATGACAAAAGTCAAACCAAAATTCCAATGATGTTCATTCCAACCAGCCACATTTGTCAAAGACGACCTCAAATTTCAGACCCAGTTGGCCAACGTTACCATGAACGCTCTCCAGACTCCAAACTTTGCCTCAGTTCAACAATTTGACTTAAGAGATTCATCTTAAGGCTCATTTATGTACATAAATAGATGCATGTGTGTGCTTGAAAAAGTTATAACCATACCAACCGCTAGATCAAACTCACAGACGACAATGATAAAAAAAAAATAAACTCCCTCTGATGATATGAGGAAGAAACCTCAAGCAGACCAGACTCAAAGGGGTGACCCTCTGCTTGGGCCATACTACACATACAATTTACAAAAACAATTTCCAAACTTCCATTTGGTTTTCATGTCGGCAGAGGTGGTAAGCAGTACATCCACTAGAAGGCACTGCACATACTCAAAGGTTTCGGACAACATCAAATCTGCTGATGGTTGAAGACGTAACAACAGAGAAGATCTGTGAGGCCATTAAATATTTCAAGACAAGATTTTATTTTATACTATGTATTTTCTCATTCTTACCTAATGTTCCATCTTTTTGTTGTGTCCTTTTGGCAAGGGTTGTGTTTTGCTTGAATTAATATCTACACTGGCCACATGATTTTCAGTGGTACTGCTCAGAGTCGTCCATGTCCCAAGCTTTCAGAAAAGTTACAAACACGGGTGAAATGAACACAGTTAGTGGACAGAAGGGTCTGTCCATTTCCATATTCTGATTTAAAAAGAGGCATTAAAGGAGAGTTTAGGCAGCCTCACAATATACATACACCCAGGGTGAAACTCTGCTCCAAGCATACAAGTCTTAAGATATATCATTAAATATCTTGCACCCATTTAACTTCGAGTGCATTTCAGTACAACAGTCCCACACAATGATAATAATCTATGCACATCCATGTAGTTGTAGCAAATCAATTAAGGACCTTTTATGGTTCACTAAATTTCCAAAAACTGTGAAAGTTGGGAG